>NC_067248.2:191438489-191741520 GCF_019359855.2 Lolium perenne | reverse complement strand
TCCTACATACTTGCATATTGCACTTATTATATTACTCTATGTTGACAATTATCCATGAGATATACATGTTATAAGTTGAAAGCAACCGCTGAAACTTAATCTTCCTTTGTGTTGCTTCAATACCTTTACTTTGATTTATTGCTTTATGAGTTAACTCTTATGCAAGACTTATTGATGCTTGTCTTGAAGTACTATTCATGAAAAGTCTTTGCTATATGATTCACTTGTTTACTCATGTCATATACATTGTTTTGATCGCTGCATTCATTACATATGCTTTACAAATAGTATGATCAAGGTTATGATGGCATGTCACTCCAGAAATTATCTTTGTTATCGTTTTACCTGCTCGGGACGAGCAGAACTAAGCTTGGGGATGCTGATACGTCTCCGACGTATCGATAATTTCTTATGTTCCATGCCACATTATTGATGATATCTACATGTTTTATGCACACTTTATGTCATATTCGTGCATTTTCTGGAACTAACCTATTAACAAGATGCCGAAGTGCCGATTCTTTGTTCTGCTGTTTTTGGTTTCAGAAATCCTAGTAACGAAATATTCTCGGAATTGGACGAAATCAACGCCCGGGGTCCTATTTTGCCACGAAGCTTCCGAGAAGACCGAAGAGGAGACGAAGTGGGGCCACGAGGTGGCCGGACTACGAGCGGCGCGGCTCAAGCCCTGGCCGCGCGGCCTGTAGTGTGGGCCCTCGTGCCGCCTCTTGACCTGCCCTTCCGCCTACTTAAAGCCTCCGTCGCGAAACCCCCGATGCACGAGAGCCACGATACGGAAAACCTTCCAGAGACGCCGCCGCCGCCAATCCCATCTCGGGGGATTCAGGAGATCGCCTCCGGCACCCTGCCGGAGAGGGGATTCATCTCCCGGAGGACTCTTCACCGCCATGGTCGCCTCCGGAGTGATGAGTGAGTAGTTTACCCCTGGACTATGGGTCCATAGCAGTAGCTAGATGGTTGTCTTCTCCTCATTGTGCTTAATTGTCGGGTCTTGTGAGCTGCCTAACATGATCAAGATCATCTATCTGTAATTCTATATGTTGCGTTTGTTGGGATCCGATGAATAGAGAATACTATGTTATGTTGATTATCAATTCATGTCTATGTGTTGTTTATGATCTTGCATGCTCTCCGTTACTAGTAGATGCTCTGGCCAAGTAGATGCTTGTAACTCCAAGAGGGAGTATTTATGCTCGATAGTGGGTTCATGTCTCCGTGAATCTGGGGGAGTGACAGAAACCTCTAAGATTATGGATGTGCTGTTGCCACTAGGGATAAAACATTGGTGCTATGTTCGAGGATGTAGTTACTAATTACATTACGCGCAATACTTAATGCAATTGTCTGTTGTTAGCAACTTAATACTGGAGGGGGTTCGGATGATAACCTGAAGGTGGACTTTTTAGGCATAGATGCATGCTGGATAGCGGTCTATGTACTTTGTCGTAATGCCCAATTAAATCTCACAATACTCATCATAATATGTATGTGCATTGTTATGCCCTCTCTATTTGTCAATTGCCCAACTGTAATTTGTTCACCCAACATGCTGTTTATCTTATGGGAGAGACACCTCTAGTGAACTGTGGACCCCGGTCCAATTCTCTATACTGAAATACAATCAACTGCAATCTTTGTTCTCTTGTTTTCTGCAAACAATCATCATCCACACTATACATCTAATCCTTTGTTACAGCAAGCCGGTGAGATTGACAACCTCGCTGTTTCGTTGGGGCAAAGTACTTTGGTTGTGTTGTGCAGGTTCCACGTTGGCGCCGGAATCTCTGGTGTTGCGCCGCACTACATCCCGCCGCCATCAACCTTCAACGTGCTTCTTGACTCCTACTGGTTCGATTAAACCTTGGTTTCTTACTGAGGGAAACTTGCCGCTGTGCGCATCACACCTTCCTCTTGGGGTTCCCAACGGACGTGTCAACTGCACGCATCAGGCCTCCAAGAGCAGAGGTTTGTAGAACAGCAGCAAGTTTTCCCTTAAGTGGATCACCAAAGGTTTATCGAACTCAGGGAGGAAGAGGTCAAAGATATCCCTCTCAAGCAACCCTGCGATCACAATGCAAGAAGTCTCTTGTGTCCCCAACACACCTAATACACTTGTCAGATGTATAGGTGCACTAGTTCGGCAAAGAGATAGTGAGATGCAAGTAATATGGATGAATATGAGCAGTAGTAACGACACCAGAAAATAGCTTGCTGCTACAACTGGCGTGTGGTTGATGGTGGAAATATTGCAGGCAGTACAGATGCAGTAGAATAGTAAACAAGCGATGTTTGCAGTATTTGGGAACAAGGCCTAGGGATTGTACTTTCACTAGTGGACACTCTCAACATTGATCACATAATAAAACCACTCTACACTCTCTTGTTGGATGATGAACACCACTAATTGTGTAGGGCTACAAGAGCACCTCAATGCCGGAGTTAACAAGCTCCACAATATTCAATATTCATATTTAAATAACCTTAGAGTGCATGATAGATCATTGCAATTATACCAAGTACTAACATAGCATGCACACTGTCACCATCATACTATGAAAGGAGGAATAGATCACATCAATACCATCATAGTAATAATTAACTTCATAATCTACAAGAGATCACAATCATAAACTACGCCAAGTACTACATGATGCACACACTGTCACCATTACATCATGGAGGAGGAATAGAGTACTTTAATAACATCACTAGAGTAGCACATAGATTAATAGTGATACAAAACTCATCATATGAATCTCAATCATGTAAGGCAGCTCATGAGATCATTGTATTGAAGTACATAGGAGAGAGATTAACCACATAGCTACCGGTACAGCCCTTAGCCTCGAGGGAGAACTACTCCCTCCTCATGGGAGACAGCAGCGGTGATGAAGATGGTGGTGGTGTCGATGGAGATGCCTTCCGGGGGCACTTCCCCGTCCCGGCAGCGTGCCGGAATAGAGACTTCTGTCCCCCAGATCTTGGCTTCGCGATGGCGGCGGCTCTAGAAGGTTTCTCGTACCGTGGCTTATTCATATCGAAGATTTAAGGGGGCTTCTTATAGGCAAAGAGGCGGCGCAAGAGGGGTTACGGGGGCGCCACACAATAGGGGGGCGCGCCCCCCCCCTCTGGCCACGCCGGGCACACGTGTGGGCCCCCTGTGGCTCTCCTCTGGTCCCTCTCGGGTGTTCTGGAAGCTTCGTGGAATTATAAGATGCTGGGCGTTGATTTCGTCCAATTCCGAGAATATTTCCTTACTAGGATTTCTGAAATCAAAAACAGCAGAAAACAGGAACTGGCACTTCAGCATCTCGTCAATAGGTTAGTTCCAGAAAACGCATAAATATGACATAAAGTGTGAACAAAACATGTAGGTATTGTCATAAAACAAGCATGGAACATCAGAAATTATAGATACGTTGGAGACGTATCAGCATCCCAAGCTTAGTTCCTACTCGTCCTCGAGTAGGTAAACGATAAAAGAATAATTTCTGAAGTGACATGCTACCAACATGATCTTAATCATACTATTGTAAAGTATATGAGATGAATGCAACGATTCAAAGCAATGATAAAGATAATGATTAAACAATTGAATCATAGAGCAAAGACTTTTCATGAATAGTACTTTCAAGACAAGCATCAATAAGTCTTGCATAAGAGTTAACTCATAAAGCAATAAATTCATAATAAAGGCATTGAAGCAACACAAAGGAAGATTAAGTTTCAGCGGTTGCTTTCAACTTGTAACATGTATATCTCATGGATAGTTGTCAACATAAAGTAATATGATGAATGAAAATATGCAAGTATGTAAGAATCAATGCACACTTAACACAAGTGTTTGCTTCTTGAGATGGAAGGAAGTGGGTAAATTGACTGAACATAAAAGTAGAAGAATGGCCCTTCGAAGAGGGAAGCATGGATTGCTATATTTGTGCTAGAGCTTTTATTTTGAAAACAAGAAACAATTTTGTCAACGGTAGTAATAAAGCATATGCATTATGTAAATTATATCCTACAAGTCGCAAGCCTCATGCATAGATTACCAATAGTGCCCGCACCTTGTCCTAATTAGCTCGGATTACCTAGATTATCATTGCAATACATATGTTTTAACCAAGTATCACAAAGGGGTACCTCTATGCCGCCTGTACAAAGGTCTAAGGAGAAAGCTCGCATTGGATTTCTCGCTTTGGATTATTCTCAACTTAGACATCCATACCGGGACAACATAGACAACAGATAATGGACTCCTATTTAATGCATAAGCATTCAACAACAGATAATATTCTCATAAGAGATTGAGGATTGTTGTCCAAAACTGAAACTTCCACCATGGATCATGGGTTTAGTTAGCGGCCCAATGTTCTTCTCTAACAATATGCATGCTCAAACCATTCAACTCATGGTAAATCGCCCTTACTTCAGACAAGACGAACATGCATAGCAACTCACATGATATTCAACAAAGGGTAGTTGATGGCGTCCCCTGGAACATGGTTATCGCACAACAAGCAACTTAATAAGAAATAATATACATAAGTACATATTCAATACCACAATAGTTTTTAGGCTATTTGTCCCATGAGCTATATATTGCAAAGACAAAGGATAGAAATTTAAAGGTAGCACTCAAGCAATTTACTTTGGAATGGCGGAGAAATACCATGTAGTAGGTAGGTATGGTGGACACAAGTGGCATAGTTTTTGGATCAAGGATTTGGATGCACGAGAAGTAATCCCTCTCAATACAAGGCTTAGGCTAGCAAGGTTATTTGAAGCAAACACAAGTATGAACCGGTACAGCAAAACTCACATAAAAACATATTGCAAGCATTATAAGACTCTACACCGTCATCCTTGTTGCTCAAACCCTTACTAGAAAATATCTAGACTTTAGAGAGACCAATCATGCAAACCAAATTTCAACAAGCTCTATGTATTTCTTCACTAATAGGTGCAAAGTATATGATGCAAGAGCTTAAACATGAGCACAACAATTTCCAAGTATCAAATTATTCAAGACATTATACCAATTACCACATGTAGCATTTTCTGTTTCCAACCATATAACAGTGAACGAAGCAGTTTCAACCTCTGCCATGAACATTAAAAGCTACGAACACTAGTGTTCATATGAAAAAGCGGAGCATGTCTCTCTCCCACACAAGCATGAACTTATTCAAACAAAACAAAAATAAAAAACAAACGGACGCTCCAAGTAAAGTACATAAGATGTAACGGAATAAAAATATAGTTTCACTAGAGGAACCTGATAATTTTGTCGATGAAGAAGGGGATGCCTTGGGCATCCCCAAGCTTAGATGCTTGAGTCTTCTTGAAATATGCAGGGATGAACCACGGGGGCATCCCCAAGCTTAGAGCTTTCACTCTTCTTGATCATATTGTATCATCCTCCTCTCTTGACACTTGAAAACTTCCTCCACACCAAACTCAAAGCAAACTCATTAGAGGGTTAGTGCATAATCAAAAATTCACATGTTCAGAGGTGACACAATCATTCTTAACACTTCCGGACATTGCCCAAAGCTTCTGAAAGTTAATGGAACAAAGAAATCCATTCAACATAGCAAAAGAGGCGATGCGAAATAAAAGGCAGAATCTGTCAAAACAGAACAGTCCGTAAAGACAAATTTTTAAGAGGTACCAGACTTGCTCAGATGAAAATGATCAAATTGAATGAAAGTTGCGTACATATCTGGGGATCACTCACGTAAATTGGCAGAATTTTCTGAGTTACCTACATAGAATTCAACCCAGATTCGTGACAGCAAGAAATCTGTTTCTGCGCAGTAATCCAAATTTAGTATCAACCTTACTATCAAAGACTTTACTTGGCACAACAATGCAATAAAATAAAGATAAGGAGAGGTTGCTACAGTAGTAACAACTTCCAAGACTCAAATATAAAACAAAAGTACTGTAGCAAAATAAACACATGGGTTATCTCCCAAGAAGTGCTTTCTTTATAGCCATTAAGATGGGCTCAGTAATTTTAATGATGCACTCGCAAGAAATAATAGTTGAAGCAAAAGAGTGCATCAAGAAGCAAATTCAAAACACATTTAAGTCTAACCCACTTCCTATGAAAAGGAATCTTGTAAATAAACAAATTCATGAAGCATAATGCAACAAGCATAGGAAGATAAAACAAGTGTAACTTCAAAAATTTCAGCATATAGAGAGGTGTTTTAGTAACATGAAAATTTCTACAACCATATTTTCCTCTCTCATAATAATATCCAGTAGCATCATGAGCAAACTCAACAATATAACTATCAAATGAAACATTCTTATCATGAGTCTCATGCATAAAATAATTACTTTCCACATAAGCATAATCAATTTTATTAATAATAGTGGGAGCAAATTCAACAAAGTAGCTATCATTATTATTCTCATCATCAAATATAGGAGGCATATTGTAATCATAATCAAATTTATCCTCCATAACAGGCGGCACCAAAAGACTACTATCATTATAATCATCATAAATAGGAGACAAAGTATCATCAAAGAAAATTTTCTCCCCAATGCTTGGGGGACTAAAAATATCATGCTCATCAAAACCAGCTTCCCCAAGCTTAGAATTTTCCATATCATTAGCAACAATGGTGTTCAAAGCGTTCATACTAATATGTTCCATAGGTTTTTTAATTTTCGCATCAAACCATCCATGTCTTAACTCAGGAAATAGATTAAAAAGCTCCATGTTGCTTTCCATTATGCCTAACTAGTGAAATAAAAACAAGAAACAAAAAGATGCAATTGCAGGATCTAAAGGAAATAGCTTCGAGCACTTACAACAGCGCCAGAAAATAACTTAGTTACCTGGGACCAGCGTGTGAGTGCCTTTTACCTTTCCTCCGGCAACGGCGCCAGAAAATAGCTTGATGTCTACGCACACTCCTTTTCCTGTAGACAGTGTTGGGCCTCCAAGAGCAGAGGTTTGTAGAACAGCAGCAATTTTTCCCTTAAGTGGATCACCCAAGGTTTATCGAACTCAGGGAGGAAGAGGGCAAAGATATCCCTCTCAAGCAACCCTGCGATCACAATGCAAGAAGTCTCTTGTGTCCCCAACACACCTAATACACTTGTCAGATGTATAGGTGCACTAGTTCGGCAAAGAGATAGTGAGATGCAAGTAATATGGATGACTATGAGCAGTAGTAACGGCACCAGAAAATAGCTTGCTGCTACAACTGGCGTGTGGTTGATGGTGGAAATATTGTAGGCAGTACAGATGCAGTAGAACAATAAACAAGTGATGTTTGCAGTATTTGGGAACAAGGCCTAGGGATTATACTTTCACTAGTGGACACTCTCAACATTGATCACATAATAAAACCACTCTACACTCTCTTGTTGGATGATGAACACCACTAATTGTGTAGGGCTACAAGAGCACCTCAATGCCGGAGTTAACAAGCTCCACAATATTCGATATTCATATTTAAATAACCTTAGAGTGCATGATAGATCATTGCAATTATACCAAGTACTAACATAGCATGCACACTGTCACCATCATACTATGAAAGGAGGAATAGATCACATCAATACCATCATAGTAATAATTAACTTCATAATCCACAAGAGATCACAATCATAAACTACGCCAAGTACTACATGATGCACACACTGTCACCATTACATCATGGAGGAGGAATAGAGTACTTTAATAACATCACTAGAGTAGCACATAGATTAATAGTGATACAAAACTCATCATATGAATCTCAATCATGTAAGGCAGCTCATGAGATCATTGTATTGAAGTACATAGGAGAGAGATTAACCACATAGCTACCGGTACAGCCCTTAGCCTCGAGGGAGAACTACTCCCTCCTCATGGGAGACAGCAGCGGTGATGAAGATGGCGGTGGTGTCGATGGAGATGCCTTCCGGGGGCACTTCCCCGTCCCGGCGGCGTGCCGGAACAGAGACTTCTATCCCCCAGATCTTGGCTTCGCGATGGCAGCGGCTCTGGAAGGTTTCTCGTACCGTGGCTTATTCGTATCGAAGATTTAGGTCAGGGGGCTTCTTATAGGCGAAGAGGCGGCACAAGAGGGGTTACGGGGGCGCCACACAATAGGGGGGCGCGGCCCCCCCCACTGGCCGTGCCGGGCACACGTGTGGGCCCCCTGTGGCTCTCCTCTGGTCCCTCTCGGGTGTTCTGGAAGCTTCGTGGAATTATAAGATGCTGGGCGTTGATTTCGTCCAATTCCGAGAATATTTTCTTACTAGGATTTCTGAAACCAAAAACAGCAGAAAACATGAACTGACACTTCGGCATCTCATCAATAGGTTAGTTCCGGAAAACGCATAAATATGACATAAAGTGTGAACAAAACATGTAGGTATTGTCATAAAAGAAGCATGGAACATTAGAAATTATAGATACGTTGGAGACGTATCAATGCCTCAGCGATCATCCCAGCCTCTATCACAGACTCCTCCTAGACTGCCTCCGTCTTCGCCTGCCATGCCCTGCCTCCGCATGTGCCACAATGAAGGCCTCGAGCGCCTAGCCACCGCTTCCTCCCCTATCCCCTCGACTTACGGCCCGAACCACTCCTTACGGGCCTCGGAATCGGCGTATGTGGCAGTTTCCTCCGCCTCGAGCGCCTCCTAGATATCCATCGTCGTTGCATAACATCGTCCGATAATCACTCGCATCCCATCTGGTTGGTCCTCTCCCAGGTAGCGTCGTAGTCAGCCATGGATGCCGTGAGTTTAGGGTTTTCCCTTCCCTCTCGGCGGCGGTGGCCCTTTTATAACCACGGCCAAGGCGGGGACCGATCGGGTATGTGTGCGGGGAACCAAAGCCAGCGCATGGAAAATGATGCAACGCGCGTGGGAACCAAGCGACCACGCGGGAACCAGCTCCATCATTAAATCACAACGACATTCATGGCGATGTGATAAAAAAATACATCGGGCCAATAGGTCTACCGAGATCAAACAGAAAAGGGGGAGTATAAATGTGGTCGTTGTACACGATGAGTCGATCAAACACCTATGTTTTAGGTACGTGTTTGCTTGGGTAGTTTGTTTGATCATGCAAGTGACCTCTACTTTGTCTGTTTTCAAGTGTGCCAAGTATGTTCGGTAATTGGCTACATGATATATTTGAAGAGTTCTTATCCCATATTTTGGTGGGCCACTCGACAGAGTACTGAGCTACATGGTTATGTAAAAATAATTTGGTTCTCGACTAATTGAACTTTCTTCTCCACGGTTAGTTAAACATATTCTCAGTTGTAGCCAGCAGCTTAAGTAGCCATTTAATCCGTTTGGATATCGGTGTAGTGTTTTCATATAGGCCCTCCAACAACACCTTCATGTTTTTTTTTCCTTTTACTGAACATGTTCTTTATTTATTCATATTGCTTTGGTACTTCCTCCGTTAGTAAAAGGATGTTCCAACTTTATCTAAATTTGCATTTATCTACACACTAAAACACATCTAGATTCATGCGTATTTTGACAAAATCGAAATATCTTTTATGGATAGAAGTACTCCATCCGTTTAAAAATAGGTGTCTCATTTTTATTTAGATACGGATGTATCTAGATCTATTTTAGTTAGAGATACATCTTTATACATCCGTATTTTAAACAAAATTGAGACACATATTTTTAAATGGAGGGAGTAGTATTTTTTAACAATCAATACCATATATATTTATAGTAGTATAGCAAATAGTAAATGGTAGAGATAGATAACTGTCTTGTTGATCTATCTGCTTCTTGTTATGGAACGACCACTATGTTTTAATTGCTCCGTTGGTCCTTATTTTCCTCTTTTTTCTGTCAACGAACCCCTTGGTTGGTTCTAAGGTCAAGGGGCTGAACAGGTGTCGAGAATCGAGAAACAAAGGCCAAAGCCGCCTTAACACGGTCCCGAAAAGGCAAGCCCGTCGTGACCTGTTTCTGGCCGCACGTGTGCGCGCCCATCCGAGCACCAAAGAGCGATCGATCGATCGGAGTATCATTTGATGCTTCGGCATTAGGCAGTCTGTGCGTCCTTTGATTAACATATCAACAGGTGTGCCATCCGATTAAATATTCAGTGCCAATTAAGCACTCATCAGTAGTAGCCTCGCCACTTCGCCAGAGAAGAAAAAAAGAAGCACTCATAAGTAGAGAACCTTATCTCACCCTAGCTAACTAACCCCGCTTCTCTTTCTCTCCTCTTTCGCGGCTAGCTGTGAAGCATTACATTGGACAGAAGGAAACTTTGCTTTGTGCAAAGTGAGCAATCTTTAGCTAACCATTGTTGCTAATATCGTGTCTTGTTGTTCCGAGAGTATATGGTGCTCTCTCAGCTGAAATTGCAAATAGCAATCATGTCAACTAGTTTTATTTTCCGAAATGGGGAAACCCGACATCTGCATTGAAGAGATACATATGGCCGTTTATTTCATTTTAACTAGTTATGGATGTGTTTTCAAAATAACAATTTCATTGCTTTCTAACCATCCTCTGATCGAATTAACACACACCTACTAAATCATGTCGCTTCAAGTCTACAAGGATCTCACAATTGCAAAATGTGAATGTCATATAGTTTAATCGCAATTATACTTAGACCAGAACGATAATGCCACAACATCATGGTCCGTCGAAGAGTAGGAGAGAAGCGGAGATAATGATTTGGTGGCGGAGAGCCTACAAGGGACACTTAAGAGGCTTGGCAACTGATTTAATACCCCAAATGTGGTGGCAGATCTAGAAAGGACGAGAAATGGAGATGATGTTGTAGACCAAAGGAGGAAGAGGAGGACAACGCAGAGAGACGAACAATGTGAAGGTCAAAACGAGTGGGCAAACAAACAAAGGCACGTGAAAAAAATATGGTGAGGGGGCAACGATTTGTTCGGCCCACAGATTTTTTCTTTTTCAAAATACACCCTGAAAAACATATCAGTTTCATAGAAGAAGAAAGACGAAAAAGGTTGAGTGATAGGCCCACAACTATGGATTGCTACTGCTGCTCAAATATATGCGTGTTAGCTGGTGCACGCAGTTTTTGCAAAGGTGGTGGATCCCTGGATGCGACAAGCTGACGCCGCAAGAGCCACACGCTTGACAAGCTGTGATTTGGCGCCAAGCTCTCAAGTTGTACATATCTTGTCTTTGTTCTGTTTTTAGCAAGCACAGGTGCAAAGTGCACCGAGGCTTTTATCTCAACTTTGTGTAATGCGGCATGATTAGCACTTTAGCTACGTTAACGTGGGCGATCGATCATTTCGGGAAAAAAACGTGGGCAACTAAACTAGCTAGATATATTAGGATGTGCAAAATTATTTTTCTCATGTAGCGAAATAGAGAAAGTTGCATTGAGTGAGGCTAATGCGCTCATGGGAGCATGTGTCCAAAGGGCCAACAATAGTTCTGTAAAAATGATTATACAAATATAAAAGCCAAATATAGTTTTCATATATAAATGTTCATGCCTTTTTGTGCTCATATAATTCAATTTTGTAAAATGAATACATCTGTGTTCCAAGACAATTATAAAAAACACTAAATCTGTTTCTTTCACAAATGGTACAAATTCGATTGTTTTGACAAATTTTAAAACACATAAAAGAGAATTATAGTTCTTTCAGACAAATAGAATATATTAAAATCACAAAGGTACCAACTAGACCTACATTGGTGCATCCGTGCTGACCAAAGATTAAACCCTATCAGATATCTCACCTGCATGGGCTCTACCTATTTAAAAAGGCACGGTGTCCTCTCCCACTAGAATATATTTTTCTGAAGCGAAAAAAGTCGCAATTTATTATACAAAACCAGCCTTTACATGAACATCCTTAGAAGAAAAAGAAATAAAATGTAAGTTCTTGAAGATTTCAGCACCATCTTCCTTCAGCATCCCTCAGCGGCGCGCTGTGAGCAAAGCTCGATGCCGCCTCTGGGCCTCCGGTGTAGCAAAAGTCGTGTCGAAGAAAGTTTGAAAAAACTTGTAGAAGCAACATGCAAAAAGTCGTCGATGTAGACCAGAAGATGCCAACGAACATGATATCGAAAGTTCTCCGCACCGAAGAAGCCAATACTTTAGAAGGCCAGGAGATAATCCCAGCTCCGGTCATACGGAGATGGGGGACTCCAAACTTGTAAGTTCCCCGACGAAGTTGTACCTAGATGAGCTTCATAAGGCGGAGGCGGAACTTGGGGGCACTAATACGCTGCAACATCATCCCCTCCATGGAACTTCGCTGCCGTAGATAGACACTTATCACGTCAAGACTAATGCGAGACGATCGACTCCAAACTCCATCCCGTGTACACTCCTCGGAGGAAAAAAAAAAACAACGTTCTAGGCCGGGTTGAAGGACTTTTATTCTCATCGTCGCCGATGCCCCTACACTAGAGAGGAAGAACTCGAAGACCCTATGGGGACCGGGCATCCGATGCTGGTTTCCACCACTCTCCGGATGCTGTGGCGGCAAGGGAGGGCAGGGGAACCGGCGGCGGTGCCGGCAGCCGAGGGTAGGAGCTGATTGCATGTAGATCGCCTCTCGTGAGAGCTAAGCCTACGAAAATGATTCGTTTCGTTCAACTATTGCGGGTACATTTTTTTTACTTACTTGGTACATTGAAACGTCTTAGTCTCTGACCTGTTTTATAAATAAACCAAGGTTCAGCTCAAATTTGTTTTAGAAACTGAACTACCATTCTGCTTAAAGACCCTCAAAAACAAAACAGGCCCAAAGAAAAACAGACCGAGTGAAATGGGGTTAATTTTTTTATATTAAAAATAAATGGAGCTTAACTTAGGAAGTTGGAATTAAGTGGCAGGGTGGCAGCAGTTCAGATTCCGTAGTCATACAAATCAGTGGCATAGCCAAATACGTGGATGCAGGCCTACCGGCCGCAACCAAAGCAGCACTAGCTCAGAAATAGATCTTAGCTTTTGCAACAAGAGAAATTCAAACAAACAACATCCATGCATGTATGGAGTTCGTTTTGGTCTCTTTCTTGAAGGCCTAGGCAAACTGGTGGCCGTACCCATCAGAGAATGCATTTTCTCTGCCTGCCTTTGCTAGCTGCTCCTTCTCTTCCTTCTTTTTTGTTCTTCTGCGAGAGCCTAGCTTGGTAGCTAGCTGGCTATGTGCGGCATCAAATCTAGCGGCCGATCGATTGTCATTTCTGAATCCACGAGCACCACACAGCTCGGCCGGTCGTGCATGCCAATTGTAGGATCAGCGAATATGGAAAGCTACCACTTGGGAAAACCCCGTATATATAACTTTACTGATCGACTGAATGCTGCTGCCGCCTGACTGGACGGCCAGAAAGTCCAGTTTTGTGTTTTTGCAAATTATGGGCTCATGCCGTTGTATCGATCTAAGATTGAGATCTTTTACGTGGGTGGCACTATTCAGCTTATGTCCTGTTGTCCCTTCGATCATGTCCTATTGTCATCCATTCGCAAGCCAAAGTCCTATTGTCATCCTACATGATAGTTTGTCGTCTACAGGAGACAGGAAGAAAGATTGTTCAGTACCTGCATTCTCAATGCCTTCTATCTCTCTAGGTTAGTACTCATTCAGTCATTCTACCCTCCAGGAAAGCATACTAGTTGGGACAGATTTTTCTTCAGCCCACGAGGAAAACAGCCAGTGCTGAAGAGATTCTCAGGAACGCAGCATTTGAGGTCTAAAAGAAAACATCTGCAACAACATTGAAAAGGTAGAAACATAATTCAAATTGATAGAAGTCACATGCAATCTTGTACCAGTATCGTCTGCCTGTCAGCTATTAGCTAGCTTGGTTCAGGTCAAGTTATGTTGCATACAGTATACATAGGTCGCGAATGCAACACTTCACCATATATATATGTGGCTTTATCAATCACTACAGACAGTGGCGAAGGACAAAAAAAATCTGAGGTAGGGCGAACTTTTAAGAATGCAAATGCCAAAATAATCCTAAAACAATAATGATGTATATGGTTCAAACACAATCACTAAATACAATAAAAATAAAACATATTTTATTATAAATAGAACCTAAAAAACATACCAATAATGCCTACTCAATGGCTAGGCTTTACCTCTTTTTTAAAAATCTAATGTAATTCAAACACTTAAGATGTTTGATTATCTCTCATTTGATGTATAACTCGGTCTTGATTACCTTTGTTGCGGAAAATTCCCTTCAATTGTTAATGCCGCCATATGTAAAACCAATGTCATCTTAATGGAGTGATAATGCGGTCGAAGAAAATATGCCATGCCTTTTAAATATCTAGAAATCTCGAAAGTCTCCAATTTCGCGAGTATAAATAATGAATAACTAGAACTTATCTCGTATATACTAAGGTCCAATCAATAATATCTATGTTATCAAGCAATGTTATTCATATTGAACATATTGAACATAGAATATGAGTCTATGTTTGGAGATAATAGTCAATGTTTTTGATTTGCAGTCGATTTTGCATGTTCACTAAAACAAGCATAACTTTCTCATACGGAGTCTGTTTTCGTATGACCACTCAAAATTTTCAGAAAAAACATACGCATCTAAATGTATTCACCAAAAATAAAGGTAGGGCAGCCGCCCTACCTTGCCCTATTGGGAGCTTCGCCCCTGACTACAGATACATTGCTTAACTGTGTTAGTGTGGACGAGATCAGATATTGTTTTCAATGGACTTATACGAGTGTGGCGTATATATGCCACCTATATGTGCATATATACTGCTAGTAGATCAATTGGTAGTTAGGCAAAAGAGCATCGGTATGCGCCAACGGGTAATTTTGCACTGATCATGCATCATGGGGGATTAAACACTTAAGATGTCTTTTACTTGAAGATTGAGGTATAAAAATAGGGACGTCACTTTTCATCATATGTCGTGTCCCCCAAAGCAATTTGGGGCGCGTCAAACCAAAAAACGGTTTCAGCCGCATCCTCCAAAGCCAAATTTTGTCCGGCGCGCCCTGATACGGTGTTCGGCGCCCCAAGGCCGTCCCCGTCCCACAGGGGACGCACCGAGCACGCCGGACACAACGAAAAGCGAGGCGAACCGACACGGGCTCCCACATATCGGCGAGTATCTGCATAAACTGTTGATTCACGCCTTTTTCTCGTCGCTCCTTCCTTCCCGCGCCTCCCACCCCTCCGCTGCCGCTGGATTTGCCGGCCTTTTGAGCGTCTGATCTCTTCTGAGAGTCAGCACCGTCGCCGCGGCTGGGGCTCCAGTCGGTCGTTCCGCCGCCGCCGCTTCGCCATCGCGTCCCAGAACGCGGCGTCAAATCGTCTCCACCTCCGCGCACACAAGGTGCTCGATGACTTGACATGTAGGCGCGATTGGCCGCTGTTCGTTGCGTCGTCTGCCTCGGCGCAATTTTAACCATTGATTTTGCTTTAGACATGGATAGCGACGATGAGATGGTTGTCCTACTGCTGGAGGACGAGCAAGCCTTCGACGAAAACCTCTGAGAGCATTTGCTAATCATCGCGTCCCTCCAGGACATGGTTGACGCCGAGGCGGAGAAGAGGAAGAGGCCGCGCCGCGAAGGATCAAGGCCGGGGAGAAGGAAGTCCAAGCCCCGACAGAGGATGGAGGGGGCATGCCATGCTGCACAACGACTACTTCGCCGATGATGCAACACATGCCAACAATTTTCGGCGCCGGTATAGGATGAGCAAGGGGCTGTTCATTAATATCCTTCACGGCGTTCAAGAGTTCGACCCCTACTTCAAGCTCAAGCTCGACGCTATAGGCATTGTCGGGTTCTCGTCGATTCATAAGTGCACCACCGCCGTGAGGATGCTTGCATACGGAGCACCTGCCGATACACAGGACGACTACCTGCCGTGTGATCATGCACAACATGATCATCGAGGATGACCGCAAGAATCATGCCAGGACACATGTCGGTCCCTATGAGTGTGAGGGCCCTCTTGCGGAGGTTGATCATGAGTTGCCTGCAGATTTTGTTGATTTCCTCGCCATGCACACAGAGATCCGTGACAGCAATGTTCATGATCAACTTCAAGCTGATCTCGTTGAGCATTTGTGGAGGATCAAAGAAAATACCGTGGCACCTTGATCTAGCATCTAGCCCTATCTATTATATTTGTTTACTTGTTGTACTGTTTGTTGTATTTTAATTTGAAAACAATCCTCGCAAACATTTTTATTCATATGCTATATTTGATAAATGGTTCTGTAAAAAGAAGTATTTTTAATGTTTGGGGGCGGCGTTTGGGGGACGCGGCTGGGGAGCGATGTCCACCAAATGCGGCACGAACAAAACACGTCCCCCAAACGCTCAATCCGGCGCGATTTAGGGGACACGACTGGAGATGCTCTTAAACGTATCAACTTTTGGTGGGACGATTGGGAAAACTTATATCACCTTAGTGCGAGACAATGACCCAATGTTTAGTTATAAATTGTGGCAGTAGAAGCTTTTCACGGTGAACTATCTTAACCGTTAAGAGATTACTAGTACTGTTAGTCTGGGATGCTAACTATATAGCGGTCACCTGACATGGAGGTGCCTAGCGGTCACTTTCAAACCAAGGGCAGCTTTCCCCCCATTTGACAAGTCAACGTATGATTGAACATTTACTTTCTTTGGAAACACTTGAGGAAATCCAGCACCAATCTTCCAATATTTCATCTTTCCACAAATTTCAAACTGTCAATAATTTTAAAATTTCTTAAAACTATGACTTCTAAATCTTTGGAAAAGTCAAATTTCACATTCTTAAAATTTTCGAAATAGGAATTTTAAACTTCTAGATAATTTAAACATTTTACTTTTTATTTTTTCAAAGATTGCAAACTTTTGTAAATTTTGATTTTCAGAAATTTTTAACATCAAACTTTAGAAATTCGGACTTTTGGATCCGAACTTTCAGAGGAGAGAGGGGGTGAGCAAGAAAGCTGAGAGAGAGAGAGAGAGAGAGAGAGAAACGGGTGCATAGCGTACCTTTTGTCATATCCACATGACACAATAGCACGCGTGTGGGCACGTTATCAAGCCCACGGTAACCAGTTAGGATCTCCTGGTTGATTGAATGGCTTACTCTCTACGGTTTTTAGAAGATGACAGTAGTTCTGCATCCTTTTGGTACGACTAGAATATATATCCGTCCAGTCCAACAGTGGCACCTCCCTGCCGGGTGACCGATAGTTAGCATCTCCTACTAATAGTTGCTTAGGATAATAGATATTTATTAATAAAATATTGGAAAATAAATCACGGTGTTATTTCTACCTTTTACTCTTTGCTCTCACCTAGCCCACCCAACCCATCCTGTAGGCTCTATCACTACGCTCTAGCATGACATGCAGTGCTCTGGTGCTCTGGTAGGAAGGAACAATTTGAGCAACCATATCTAAGGTTAGTTAAAGGTGTTAGTAAAGATAAATATCAAGAGGTTTGTTAGGATATGGAGCAAAAAAGATGAGAATTGCGTGCCAGAAGAACATTGAAAATGAGAGGGACAAAGGAAGGGCAGCAATGAGGGGAAGGTGTGACACCACCGCCACCAGCCACCGTCATGTAGAATTCTAGAGAAGAGGTGAACTCAATTTGAACACATGATCAGTTTTGTGATTTGATTAAGAGAAACTGACTGCCAATATGATCTTAATCCCAGTCAAAAAACTGATCTTAATCCTTGGAAGAAAAAGTTGAAGAACATATGTATGCTGTTTTTCAGAAAATACAATTTAGGATGTTGTTATTCTTTTAGATATTATTCATATACCATAGTAGAATTAGTTGTCCAAGGTTTTGTACTGAGTACAGTGATAGTGTCAAAAAAAAACACACCATGAACTTGTGATACTTCTAGATGCCCATTGCACTAGATCCCATGCTCTTGCACAAACAAGAATTTCGCTTACTCTCATAACCAACAACGGTTGGCTTTTTTTTCGAACAATCACATATTTTATTAATAGAAAATTAAGTTACACGAGTACAATGTAACCAACAGCCGTTGGTTGGGTTGCTACTCGAGGGCATACCCTAATATACCAGACCCTTGGTTTGATGCTACATACTCTTCATTAAAGAATATCACATTTACAAGGCGAAACAACACTCCCACGTTGATGATGACTTCGTTGATCTCAAGGCTATGTGACTCGGGTGTTTAGAAAATCATGGGAAAGCCGACTGCATGTGGTTCTTTCCTTGGTTCGTGCAACATATGTGATTTGATTTATTCAAAGAAAATGACCAATTTTCTCAATGCAGTTTTTTTGATGATGTAGAATTTTATTAATGCGTCAAACACATACAAAAAAACCGGCCTAATGCCGCACCTAGTAGATGGGGGGATATCAATTTTGTAATACGCCGATGGTACGATTATATTTTTGGAACATGACATTGAGAAAGCCTTAAACATGAAACTCATTTTATGCTTATTTGAACAACTTTCAAGGCTGAAGATTAACTTCCACAACAGAGAAGTGTTTTGTTTTGGTAAAGCAAAAGACACACAAGAAGATTATAGAAATATTTTTGGATGCGAACTTGGTTCCTTTCCGGTTAGATACTTAGGCATCCCCATACATTTTAGAAAGCTAAGAAACGGGAATGGAAGCCGGTGGAAGATAGATTTGAGCAAAAACTAGCAAGTTGGATGGGCAAAATTTTATCCTATAGAGATTGTCCTATTCTCATAAACTCGGTATTAACAAGTTTACCGATGTTTATGCTATCGTTCTTTGAAATACTCATAGGGGTAAGGAAAAGACTAGATTTTTTCAGATCAAGGTTCTTTTGGCAAAGTGATGGTCATAAGAAGAAGTATAGACTATCTCGGTGGAACATCATTTGTCGAGCTAAAGACCAGGGTGGTTTAGGTGTTGAGGTTTTAGAAATAAAAACAAATGTTTATTGAGAAAATGACTTTTTAAAATCTTAAATGAACAAGGTGTTTGTCAAGAGATTATACAAAACAAGTATCTCCACTCTAAATCATTGTCGCAAGTAAAGGCAAAACCCTCTAACTCCCCTTTTTGGAAGGGAATTATGAAGGTTGGCAATGGTGAAAGCGCTAGGTTTTGGGAGGACACATGGTTAGGTGAAACTCCTATGGCCCATCAATACCCTTCCCTGTACAACATAGTTCAACAAAAAGAAGTTTCAGTGTCTGATGTCATGGCTCAACTGGGTGAACATAGGCTTCATACAGGTATTATCTAGGAATCGGGCTGATAGTTGTGTCCATTTAGTTCGTCGTTTAATGAATGTACACCTATCCATATGTGGTTCTTACATCGTAGAGTGCTTCTCACAAAGGATAATTTGGTCAAAAGAAACTGGCAAAGTACCAAAAAATGTTGTTTCTGTAATCAAGATGAATCAATTCAACATTTATTCTTTTGTTTGTTCGATGGCAAAAGTAGTATGGCGTATTTTATACATGGCTTTTAATGTCACCCCCCCCCCCCCCCCCCCCAAAAGAAAATATCAATAACTTATTTGGGAACTGGTTAGCAGGGGTTATTAAAAAAGAGAAAGCACAAATTCGAGTTGGCGTCTGTGCTTTACTTTGGGCACTCTGAAATGTGAGAAATGATTATATCTTTAATAAGGCAAAATCTACGTCTTTTATGCAGGTTATTCCTTTGGCTATCCATTGGATGCGAATGTGGTCCTACCTACAACCAACAAAGAAGCGAGAGAATTTGGTTACTGGGTGCAACCAGCTGGAGATGGTTGCTCAGCATATATACAGCCAGAGCAGTTGGAGTTCTGATCAGAGGATAATATGTTGATGCAGAGTCATTTCATGCTTTCCTTTTTTTAGATGGTTGGTACATGTATCTACCCTGTGCGACCCATGATGCAATTTTTGTAAGACTTGAATTCATTAAATAAGGAAATAAAGAGCCATATGAATCAATCGATGCAGAGGCTCGGGCGTTGTCTCCGTTTCAAAAAAAAAAAACACATACAAATAAACCCAGTTTCTACCACAATACAACTCTCCACAAATGCATAGTGAAAAGGCATAGGTTCTCCTAAAATATATATACTACCTTCCATCCTAAGTGTATACTACTACCTCCACAAAGCAAATATATACAATACAACCCTCCACAATGTATACTACTATCTCCGTCCTAAAATAGGTAAATTTATTTTATCTAGATACGGATGTATCTAGATGCATTTTAGTTTTACATACATCTATGTCTAAAAAAAATTAAGACACTTATTTTTAAACGAAGGGAGTACTTGGAATATCATATCAAGCGACAATATCTAGTTTTACGGAATCGGATCACCAAGACTATGCGACAAGAGACAGGATCCAAGATGACATCCAATGTGAGCTCGATTGGACAAGATTTGCTTGGTTCCTGCCGTCCTCGCTATATCCAACTAATCACCCTCGTAGATGATGACCCTCTTGACCAAGATGAACCGCTATGGCATTGACTCTCCCCTTCCACAAAGCATCGACTGATCATCCATGGGATGATGGGAACGAAAATCTTGATAACAGAAGATCGATTGTTCTAGATAGATGGTGACAATGATGAACGGACGTACGTGGTCTTGAGTGAATATATTTTTAGCTTTAGCCCATGTGCACGTACGCGTCTCGAGCGAGGGTGAAACAACACGGCTGGCAACGCAAATGGGCGAGTGGAGCGAGTGAGCATTTGGTGCACGTGAGCACCAGTGCTCTCAGTTTTTTAAATATTAAAAAAATTATGTATCTGTGTTTCAAAAAATCATCATATTTATTCCATGAATACATATATATGTTCTGACTACTCGTGAGAAATTTTGGTAAAATTTGCATTGTATTTTGAGCTACAGGAAAAAAAAACAAATTTATGTCTACGTATAGGGACGCATATTTGTCAGAAATTTGTCTTTTTTGTATAGCTCAAAATATAACATATTTTTCACCAAAATTTCTACCGTATCTTGGGAATGGTTATATGTATGTAGGTATTTAATTTTAATTTTTTTAGAATTCAAATAATATGATTTTATAGCACTAGGAGCACTGGTGCTCATGTGCTAAAGACAGTTTTCGGAGTGGAGCGCCCAATATTTCCTCGCCGGGGAATGGGAGCTGGACACAGACGCCGATCGATCGAGAGGATAAGCGGAAAGATAGACAAGGCAGCTCTCGCTGGCCACAGGACCCCTTGTCGATCGTACCGGGTGCGTTACATGCATTTGCGATTAGCTCGTCGCCGGCCTGCCGGCCGGCTGGTCGGTCGGTGGATGCACTGGCGCCGGCCGCGGTGCAGTACTATACGCCGCGATGGAGACAGGACGGCGACAGTGTGTAACACTAGCTAGCTGCAAATGCATGCGGAGTAAGGCTCCATTGCTACTGGGTCAATGAGTAGCCCACGCTACTGACTCCAACCGCCATATAATTTTTGAAATTTTAATTCATACGTGGTCACTGGGGAGAATGATAATGATAAATAAAATACTTCAGATTTCTTACTGTTTGACGTTCAACTATGAATAAATGACTGTGAAGGCTCCCTGTCGCAAACGGTTTTGTAGAAAGAAGTCGTGTGCGGAACGTGATGCTATCGATCGGACATGGTTAATATGGGTTGGAGGAAATGTGATTTCAATCTCTAAAGTAAAAAATCGGGTAAATTATAAATGAACCTGGTAGAGGTTTTTGTCACATTAATAACGGGTTTGGCCTTCCGTGATGCTCACTAGGCATCGAGTAAATATATTTTCAAATGCGCTCGGTTGACATGTGTCGGTCTTAGACCAATTTGTCACCACTCCATTTTCCCTTCATCTTCGTGACACCGTGGCCTCCATAGTCGCAGCCTCTACTGCAAGGGCTTCGGCGTTGTCTCTTCCACCAGTTGTCGTCTCAACCATCGGTCACCATCTCAACATTTGGTCGCATATCCCCAATATCTTACAGAATCATAGAATCCACACCCTACCAACTCCAGATTCTCAATTATCTCAAAGCATGCCCCAGATTTGTATTCTCACACACCATGAATAAATAAGCATGCTCTCATTGCTCCAAAGTTAGAAGAGAACTAGATGGACCCTGCGCGCTTTGCTGCGCCCGTTTGTACTGTTTGCATTTTCTTCTTCATTTACATACATGATTATGTGTTCCTTTAGCACATATCGTTACCGCAACAAACATGCTAGAGCACCCATGGATAGGCAAAAATAACATCAACAATAAGCCGACCATTAACATCACGAATAATGCTAAAGTGGGTGTGGAAACTGTTTCAGCAAGACAACCCCATCTGGGCCCAGATCTTGCGAGCAAAATACACCTCTGTTGACAATATCTTTGCGGGCTCGGGCTAGGGCGGCTCGCAGTTCTGGCGTAGCATTCACAAGATCAAACACTTCTTTAAGCTCGGAGCGTCATACAAGGTCAGGGATGGCCAGAGAACCCTCTTCTGGTTGGATACTTGGCACGGAGACAGAGCCCTCAAAGATCAATTCCCTAGGCTGTTCAGTTTCGCCTTGAACCCAGGCTGCTCTGTGTTTCAGGTCTGCGGTGGCTCCACCCAAATGGGATTTCGGAGGGCTCTGGATGTGGAAGCCCTGCAGGAATGGCACCAACTCCGTGATATCATTGAGAATGCTGTGCTCGCCGAGGGGCAGGACATGATAAGCTGGAATCTGGAGCAATCTGGGCAGTACTCGGTGAACTCGATGTACAGGAAGCTCTCGGCAGGAGCCTCCATTGCCCATTTCAAGGATGTTTGGGCGGCGAAAATCCCGCTCAAAGTTAGGATTTTTTCATGGCAACTTATTCTGGACAGACTCCCTTCTAGTCACAACATTGCGGCGAGGCACGGGCCAGGGAACGGCCGTTGCTCTCTCTGTGGCGTCGAGGAAGATGCATCCCACATCTTCTTTACCTGCTCCCCTGCCAAGTTCGCTTGGAGTGTCTTTCGCCAGCTACTTGGGTGTAGTTGGTGCCCGGCTAACTTTCACCAGCTCTACGCCATAGTGTCTAGTCTTTCGGGTAGCTTTAGACGCGTGGTTTGGACGCTGTTCCTGGCCCAGTCCTGGGCCTTATGGCACTTTAGAAATAAGTTAACCATTGAATCCAAGCTGATGAAACACCCAGCTAACATTATTTTCAAATCTATGCTCTTCCTGCAGCTATGGACGCCGCTCGCCAAACTTCCGGATAGACCGGGGCTCAGGACGATGGCCACCCAGCTCAGACTTCTACACGCCGCCCACGCACCAAATGCGCAGTCAGGAAGGACTGATGAGGCGTCTCAAGGAGCTCCTCCAGGGGGAAGGGCTTCGCCACCTGCGGTCTAGTTTTCTTGTTGGCTAAGCTGTATGCCGCAGCATGTTTCTTTTTGGCGAAGCTGTATGCCGCAGCATGTAATAACTCGTTGTTATCGAACCTGAGGGCTTTATTAATTTAAAGTCGGGCACGCAGTGCCTTTTATCTAAAAAAAACATCACGAATAAAGTGCTCGAACAGGGATGAACAACAACCCAATGTGAAGTCTAGCAGCACCTAGGCTAACAACACACCGAAATCGTAGATAAGCAGACTCAGAAGAACAGTAAATGCAGATCACAAACCAAACACGGCCCCAAACCCCCGAGCATTCCTAAGATCTGAACCACATCACACCATGGAAATTGCGCGCATAGGGAAGGAACAGTCCATGCAGCAGAATAGGAGATGAATGCAGCGACAGTCCCATTTTCTTGTCATCAACCCCATATCATAAGCGCGAACAAAAAGACATGAATAAGTACCTTTACAACTTCTCCAATTCAAAAAACACTGTTACATGGAAAAAACTAATACTTACATATTATTTGCTAATAACCCTCCATTAGCTGAGACATAAAGAATAGCCAAAGATAAACTAACATGCAAAGATAAATCACATCCGCTCAAATTGATGTCAAATATTGGGACATCCCGAACTCCAGAGATCAATTGCCAGGCTTTAAGCTTCTAGTGCAATGTGCTCTGTTGAACTACTTGTAATAACTTTGTAGAAAATGAAAATATCCTATTAAAAAGAAAGTATAAGAATTTAGAACTCAATCTACATGAACTCAATATCACTTACTTCAATTTTATGTGCAGTTTGTTTAGGATGGATGGAAGGGCGGGCCTGGTGCAGCGGTAGAGCCTCACCGCCTGTGACCGAGAGGTCCCAGGTTCGAGTCGCGGTCTCCTTACATTGCACTTCGTGAGGGTAAGGCTTGCCACTAACACCTTCCCTAGACCCCGCACAGTGGGATATTTTAGCACAGAAAACTAAGAAACCATTTTCAATTTTATACAGACAAACATATGCCTAGGAAAGAAAATACACATAATTGATCATTTTGTAGGAGAACACTTCAATAAATCTAGATCATATAAGATTCCCCAGTCAGATTTTTCAAAATCTGCATCTCCAAAACCGTGATGCTTTAGGCCTTTCATAAGCTCGCACTTTCAGTGCCTCATAATAGTGGTTGATGAACCACATCGCCGGGGAGGGAAAGCATGGATACGCATCTCGAGCGTCGATTCACATACTTATGTTACCATACATCAAATGCCGATAATACAGAAAATTTAAGGCCTTGACACAGTAACTTGTAATTTCCTTATGCATGTTCAGTATAGAAGTTATTGTAGGGAAAAAATAGACACCTATTGCATATATTTCACTATATATTGCAGTCTTTGTTAGTCATGCAAATGCACCACGTTAAGAAGTAAGGTAAGTCTCTGTGTTGAACCATTACCTCAAAGTATGTTTCAAGAACTCATGTTCACTTCAATCGCTGCAAAGACGACATCAATTTTTCATCCTCAGTATTCTACAAAACAATGCAGCAGTACTGTTGTGAATGCTAGACTATTGATTTGCACCGAAGACCGGAAAGAATGATTGGATACTTGGAATAAGTAACTACAACAAATAACATACCAGGAATAGGTACCAATATTTTTTGTTGTTATATGCTCCCATCTGGTATTTAACTTTAGATGTAACAAAAACCAAATTCCAAAAATGCATACATTTGATTATTTATAATCAAGTAACCCTCAAGAACATATGGTGGCAGCTGAAGATATATCTAACCAAACTATCAGGATTAGCCTCTCGTTGTGGAACAAAAGCTACAGATCCTAGAAAGCTGAATTCCCAAAAATCCTATTGTGGCACTTTAGAAGAAAATACAATAATTACCCAGACATCTTATCCATGAGTACTTTAACCAGACTGTTAGTGAGCTCATGATATAGGAGATAAATGCACCTTGCTTTTTCAGACAAATCTAACCATCAGTACAATAAACAAGACAAAACATGCATAGTAGTGGTAGCAGAAATTCATCTAAACCAGGAGATATTTCACTGACATGTACTGATTTATTCTAAGAGGAAAGACTAAAGCAGAAAAGATATGACCTTTGTGATTTCAGGTCAAACAAAGAAAATTACCGACATTGTCCAACAAGCCAAAGCTGAATGGTTAATCAGCATGCACGTCTTTTGACAGTACGGAAATAAAACTGATTTTCTTAATCAAGAACAGTGGGAAACTTTGATTAAAAAAACCTTGGTTAGGATCCAGATCAACTACTATGACATATACTGCCTCCAGATCAATGTCTGCTGACCAACGTTGTATGTCCTCTTTGCATAGAGAGATTCCTCACCTTTTCTGCTCTACTTGTAGCAATCAAAAATAAATTACTTGATCTAGCTATAGACTGTAGCAATCCAAATAATTCTTTACTTTCGGTAGAAGAATATACATGATACATCCAGCAAAAATAGTTGTAAGGATCCAATAGTATATTATCTGACAGAATCACGGAAGAATTGAAGAAACTCATGCATGTTATACACAATATGATCCCAGTGGCGACAACAAAAATAAACACCGAGAAGCTACATATAAAATGTTTCTAGCTAGATCAAAATCGCACCTCCCTCGCCGCAACCAAGTTTTTGGAATCCCACCGTTGTACAAATATCCACATGTCCAACACTCAAAATGCTCAGATCACCACCAAACACACAATGATCTTGTAGTTCCCACCAGATTCACACATAAAAAACACAAACACATCAATAACAGGCCACCACCAATCCTACCGCCAGCCAACCTCGCCACCATAAACCTACATGCATATAAAACCTCGTGAAGGAATTGCCAAACAAAGTAAAGTAATATTTTGAAGACCTCGTGAAGAGGTGCAACTGAAAACATGAGCCGAAATTTGTAAATACCAAGTAGCAGTGGCTTGTGATTCTTCATCTATGTGCATATGCAGTCATGATTTCACACGTGCAACCACAAAATAGCAGTGGCCACCGACAATATCGAAGACGTAAGGGGAAATAGACGATGGAAGTTCCCCTGACCGGGCACCATGTCCTCTACATCGTCTGTGCCACCCATGTTCCATTTTCAGAATCAATTTTCCCTGTTTCATTTTGCTAGATAAGGAAAATTGCATCCTAAATATTTTTTCTAACCAGATTTGGTTCCTATTCACATTGTGCAACTGTCTCTACTTTTCTTCATAAGCCTAGCGATCTACATTGCCAGGCTTAACATTCATGATTTCCTTACAATGTAGTAGCATCAGAAGAAAAAAGATATGCTAGCCACTTACCCAGAAACAGAGACACTGAAATACAGTTTTCTGAACTAAATGATTCATAATTTTCAGTTTCACATCATCCTGCTTATCTTGAACAAAGTCACAATAAGATTTTAAATAATTCTCATAATTATACTGGCTAGATTAATATATGCATCTTGCATGTCTCTCTTTATATGCTCAGTTTTTTAAATATTCTCATGACATATGGCTTGAATAATGTCAACATATGAATTTGTAGAAATAATGTCCTGCTTTTATTTTCTCCCCAGGGTATATATTTCTAGATTTGTGTTGGGCCTTATTTACCTTGAATGGATGGAAACATTCTATCACCAAATTGCATGCCAGAGATTTGATTTCCATCACAAGAATGACGATTCAATCGGAAGCGAGTAGCAACACATACTCTTGGTCGGCAACATGGCTTTCTTCAGGATGGGTTCTGGCAATTGTGTGCCGTGTGGAGGCCGCCTCCACTGTAGCATCACTGAGTCCATTGTGCAACACGGAAAACACCTGGTGAGCACAAGGCATGTCCCTATCAACCAATACTTAGTGAGCTTCATCTCAACTGTTAATACTCTGTCGGTTTGGAGCAAGACATGATTTTTAAAAAATGCCATGACGAAAATAAGGATGAAACAACTAACCACTATGTAACATATTTGGTGAGCAAGAAAATAGACCTTTTGAGGAAATATTGTCAGTTACATCTCGAAGTGACGCAACATTAATTTGTCCTTCTGTTCAAGTTGCAGTTACAGGGTAACGGTATAATATATACTATTTAAGTGCTGAAGTACAGGGTAATGGACATTCTTGTCAAACATGGTGCATGGTTCATTAGTAGCTTATCTGCTGTTGAAATATCAGAACTATTATGCTTTAACAAATATGCGATGTTTTCTGCATCTTATCCTTATTTGTAGATGTATTGATGCCTCTGCTATAGCCTCACTTGGGTCAGTTTGAGAGAAACTTTGGTAGCAATGTTTTATCACCACCTACCTTCAGCCTACCTTATCTGCATCACCAGGCTACATGAGATCTGCACGACCAGGCTACACGAACATAAATTTTCCATATTCAATTTTGGATAGACCAAAATGACAGAAGGAAGTCCATTTGGTCTAATATGATATCTTGAACAAAAGGGGACTGCATCTACTGTTAAACGTTCGATTTCAGCTAAACTAAAACACCGTTGCTGCAGTTTTTTTAAAGGAAAGAACCAGCTGTTGTATATCGTTCCTAAACTGAAAGGGATAGTGAAAGGATAGAGACAGGACATCTACATCTGCACCCAGAGAGCTTAGGCCCTAGACATTCGAAATTGACAAATCAAGATGCAAAACAAGAACGCGAATACCCTGAGCAATTTGCAGATTGGTTGCTCCTATTCAGTTAAGATCCTATTGGTTTCACCTATGATAAAGGAGTACAAACCTTTCTCTAAAAGAGGAGATTGAATTTGATCTTATGTCAATTTGAAGCCGCATCCTAATAAGTATTTCAAAGCATGCAAGATAAGGCAAGTTGCATTTTACCTTGTGAGTATCATGAACCTATTAATACTTTTTGTCAACATACCTGAGTATACTTGAGTAACTTTCTAGCATCTCAATAGTCATTCTATCTTATTTAGACTGTAATAGGTTTGTCACTTAAACTGAATTAAATGCATTGCTGATGGATGTGGTTTGTTTGCGTAGTTGCACTTTGCGCGTGTCCATCCTAGAGAATTATTCCACAGACCTGATTGCAAGTAGTTTCCAGTATTAGAGGGGTCAGTATGTTCCAAGGCCCCTGCTATTTTGCAATAGATCTTGTATAAATTCCTGCTACCCGGCACTAATTCTTCCTTCCTACACTAAAAAAGTGAATATCTGTGTTTGTACCTTGTAGAGTACATTTTTAGCGATGCAGGCATGAATGGCTGAAGCAGAAAATGGTGACCACTACTCAAAGTGCTCATCTATATTGTAGAAAATATACTTTTAGTACAATATAAGGGTGCTGTCATGTAAGAAACAACCTACCGAACTACAACAGGGAAAGCATCATACACGATAACTGAATCTCCATGCTAAACCTGTGCTAGGTAAAATAGACCATCAATCTGTCATAGACCAAATCATCACTGCAATCCAGTCTGAACAATTAAACCTGAATGCTAAACCTGCAGTAGGAAGAACCGATTCAGGACAAAGTATCCATGAGCCACCGCCACGATACGACAGAACCGTACAACTAAACGCTGCGCTCATTTTGTGTCCAGACACTCGAATCCCGAGCTCGTCGACCTAAATCTGAAAGAGCGGATAGATATATACTAATACGGCCGTCCAAACAAGAGACCATCCAATCAAAACATGCCCAGCAGCATGGCCACACGCGCCGAGAATACAGCGAGCGCAGCAAAGCAGCGGCACCGGCCGAAGGGACCCAAGCAAAATGTGCCCCCAAATCGACGGAATCGCAGAAATGAACACACGCAGATTGGGCTCAATCCCCAAGCGGCAACTGCGCACACTCCCATCACAGATCCAGGGCACACACCACACACCAGCCAAATATCCACACGAAAATTTAGAGAAGAAAGTAGGGGAAACAAACCAGCTCAGAGAAACAAACGCGACGGGGAAGATCGGCGGCCACAGCGACACCGCCGAAGAACCGCGCGCTCTGCCGCAAACCCACGAATGAAGAGGAGAACCAGAGCACGGCTAAGCGAGGAGAGCAAGAAGGAGGAAGCTGCGGTCAAAGAAACCACGAACCGACCCGCAGCCGCTTCGCCTCGCCGACACGTCGAGCAAATCCGAACGCAGCCACATCATCGCAACGACCCCCACGAGCTGGCCCAAATCACGGCCGACACAGAGAAAACGGAATGCAACTCTTGGTGGGGCCGCGACAGCGACGGGCAGATCGCTCAGAATCGCTCCCAACCCTGGGAGCTTAGTGCTCTTAGAGGATGTGACAATGCACTCAGGAACCATGTGCTCATACTTTGTAGTCTCCTCCACTAAGATATTTAAGGATGCTAAATGGACACATATATGTGGATTATGTAATACTTCTACCAAACAAAATCCATTCCTCAACTTAACAAAGGAATTTGTTAAATCTGAATATAAATTTAAGATAAATCAACAGAAATAACAATAAATATATTTCATATTTAGATGTAGATTTCTAATCTATAACAACAATGAAAATAATATTTCCATGCACCACTACATCATTATTAAGTACATCAATATGAAACGTATCAGATAAATATGTATGTTGAATTTTGTATGAATAAAAAGCAACACAAATTGATATCAAAGAGTTACACAATATAAAATTGTTTAGTATAAATATATCTTAGGTCCAAGATTTTATTTTGGCTCACCGTGAACACTGGGGAAGGAGGCCGACCTAGCAGTTTAGTAGTGCACCATGCACCCTAGCATCCATTCAGATAATAAAAGTTTTTGGGGATTATCACTAAATAAATGTTTTTGGGGTAAGAAAACACCAACCAAACAAGGGTTAGTTTCATCCAACCTACTCGAACAAGATGATTGAAAAAATGCCATGTGTAATAAGAATTTGGTTAGTTCCCTTTCAAACCACATAAATTATCTTCAATATCATTTTTACACTTGTTTTATTTCCTGACAATCATCAATGCAATGTAAAGCAACGAACATACATGCAGGGTCAGTGGACCCACTATTAAATCTAGCACTCGATTAGTTTGGAAGAAAAATAATGAATACAGAAAAAAGCAATCAACTTGCGTCAGTTGAATGGAAATTTCAAGCGAGCTCATTTTTCTGTTGTTGCTCAGGATTTCCCGGAAGAACAAGTAATATCTACCAATGCCTTTGAACACGAATTCTACAGCACTTTGATAAAGAGAAACTTGGAGCACATGCTTTCGTTCAAAATCAATCTCTTTCTTAGTTCAAAAAATTTATATTTTCTATCAACGTAATTCATGTATACCAGTTTTCTTCCATATGATATTTGAAATAAATAAAATTTGGGTTGATGGGACACTAGCTCTATCAATGGGTCTCATCCTCATGTAGTTGATTGTCTTGGAGTGCTCTGCGACGTTGCTTAACTTCACCGTAAAAGAGAATGGGAAGGAAGCAGGAAGGATATACTGAGGCACATCATCATTAAAGAGTTCAATGTCCATACTATTTTGGGTATTTTTTTAGAATATGTTGTGATTAACCAAAATATTTTCAGTCCAGTTATACTACTAATCAAACTAATGATAATGAATTCAATCTATTTTCAAGAATTTTTGATGAACCCTATGTTGAACCACTAACCCCCAATTATAAAAAATTGTTCGGTCTCAATAACATTGGATGCAGACTTAAGAATGCAGGACTAGTGGATGTATTTTTTTTTATCATTTCTCCTTCTTAACTACTTTTAATCTTTCTAATTGATTTTTGTGCATATAGAAATTATAACAATGTGGTATTTTCATCCATACATTCATATACCTTGTGCTTCTGAAAAGCAATGGATTCTAATAGTCACAAATTTCATTGACAAAAGATTTGATGTTGTTCGTTGCGTTGTCGACGAGTACTCCATGAGAGAGAGAGAGAGAGAGAGAGAGAGAGAGAGAGGGCGTTAGGCATGGACCGTCGGGATGGGAAGACCCGAGTTACCCAGGTTCAGATCCCACAATGGCGGCGAGATTCTACTTCCTGCTATAAATCACTATATGGGCAACACATGCATGATTACAATTATGTGTATTGCCATCTTCTCTAAGGTCTTTTGTAGTCCAGCTTAAAAATCCGCTCGGACCTAGGGTTACAGGGGAGAGTCCCCAAACAAATTCACACAATTTTGTCTAATACAATTTTCTTTCTGGAGAGGAATTCGTTTCTTTAAAATATAATGTATGTATATTTTTCTATTTTTTCATGTAACAGGTTGGAAATGCAGATAGATAAATTCTCCAGGTGACGATAAGCTATGGATCACTACTAGGAAAAGGGCTACTGCCGGCGCACCTTTTTTCCCTACTGCCGGCGCACCAGAACCCGCTGGTGGAAATGGGCCGGTGGTAACTGACCACTGCCGGCGTACCTGCCTGTGCGCCAGCGGTAGCCCAGTTACTGCCGACACACTGGGCTGGCTATGCCGGCCGTAGCTGTGTACAGATGCATAGGCTGGTGGGCCGGCAGTAGGGCAGTAAGCAGTGGCGCGTGTGTTGTGCGCTACCAGTAGGGATGTAGGTGCGCCGGTGGTATAGTTCGAATTGTTTTACATCATTTTCCAACGTATTACAATGCATATTTATATCATCCAATACAGTAGATATTTATACAGCAGTACACATGCAATATGAAAAGCACATAGAGCCAAGTCTCATTTTGGTATCAATACACAAATAGTCAAGTCTCTTTTCGAAATCTTGATTCATACAACAGACACGCAACACCGAACGACGAAGTTTCATGAAGTTAGAAGTCTCGGTACATAGTCACAAGTGTCATCCTCACAATCTAGCTACTAATATAAATTACAATCACATAAAACATGACCATGGTCACGATGAGCATCATCATGAAGGCCATGGTCTTCATCTGGTTCCTCCTCATCTCTCTCATCTCTCCCGCTAGATAACGCATGTATCTTCCTTCCACGTACACCCTAGTGGGGTATCCTTTGTAGTTGTTGCCGCTGAAACGTTGCACCTGTCTCCGACAGTCCTCCCAGTCGTCGTAGACTCCAGGAATCCTCCCCTTGTACACGAAATATGTCACCGACATCTCCATGCACAAGACAAATAAAACGTCACTACCAAATCATAGATGATATATCTACTTGCAACATATAAGTATACATGAGAAGTAAAGCACGAGTGTAGTGACCAAACATTCTAATCATCGGCGTAATCCAATAAGATCCAAGTAGTATCAAGTAGATAGTATATGCCTCATACTTTGTTGGTCGAAATAAATATTAACATTGAGGAACGGGGTAAGCGAAGCCAAGCAGGATGCACAACAAATTGATATTTGTACCATCACACCATGTTCGCTCACCCCACCGCAGAATGTAGTGACCAAACATTCTAATCATCGGCCAATGCAATTAAGAAGTGCCAACTCAAATAAGAGACAAGTAGTACGAACTAAATAGCATGCCTCATAATTTGTTGGTCGAAAAAAATATTAACATTTAGGGATGGAGTTAGTGAGGCCATGTAGGATGCACAAGAGATTGATATTTGTGGCCATCACAGCAGGCTCACTGACTCCACCCCCTAGTGCATGAGTGACCAAACATTCTAATCATCAGCATACTCAAATAAGAACCAAGTAGTATAAAGTAGATATCATATGCCTCATAATTTTTTGGTTGAAACAAATATTAACATTTAGGGATGGGGTAAGTGAAACCAAATAGGATGCACAACAGATTGATATTTGTGCCATCACACCAGGTTCGCTCACCCCACCCCAGAGTGTAGTGAACAAACATTCTAATCATCGGCCAATGCAACTAAGAAGTGCCAACTTAAATAAGAGACAAGTAGTATGAACTAAATAGCATGCCTCATACTTTGTTGGTCGAAACAAATATTAATATTCAGGGACGGAGTCAGTGAGGCCAGGTAGGATGCACAAGAGATTGATATTTGTGGCCATCACACTAGACTCACTGGTTCCACCCCGGAGTGTACAAGTGATAAAACATTTTAATCATCGGCGAACTCCAAATATGAGCCAAGTAAGGTCGAGTAAATGAAAATGATTACGATAAACACACCATAATCTAGAAATATATACCAAAATAAATGGAAATGATTAAGATAACATGGTGTGTCTGATTCCAACGAGTAACGAATTACTAGACGCAAGCTAACAAGTTCACATGCACATCCGTACAAACTAAATAAAAGCGACAAGTCGATCAGGATGGAATATATATCAATTATAGTATGCAAGTTCATCAACGTATCGTTCAAGCTAAGCAAAAGAGTTCCCGTCGTAGGATCAGGTTGTAGGCCTAGGGGGAATGGATGGCAGCCCTCCAGCGAGTTGAATGGCCTGTCCTCACGCGACATCTCCTAGCGGAGTTATAGCTCGTCATTAGGTGGTAGACCGTGGCCGTAGAAAAACGCGCCAGACCTAGTGCAGACATCCTGCTGGATTATCGTGCAACTCATCTGCTGGATGCGACCCCAATTTAGTCTCAGCTCTCTATCGCTGACATCCGCCATGTTTTTGAACTTCTTTCTAAGAGTGTCTGGCAACAACATGTCTTATGCATTCTTTACGTACTCCATCATCTGAAGGATAGCGTACCACGCGTCCATCCCATTCTCTTTGGACGACTGCTTGAGGCAGGCAAAGTTGGTTGCGTGGATTAACGCCAGGCCTCCTCGCATTTTACTCTCTACTTTGAGGGGGCCTGTCTTGGAGGCGAAGCCGGTGAGAACATCATTGAGAATGCTCTTGATGTCGGTGTAGTCTTTCTTCCTCTCCCTACCAGAGTCGAGATAGATTGCATGCGAGTGTTGCGGGTGCACGACGAAGAGGGTGCATAACTTGTCTCTGTGCAAATGCAATAGAATGATGGAGATATAGGATAGAATGTAATAGCTACTAGCGAATGATTACTTACTCAGGAACGTAAGGGATGAGAATGGCACTCTTCTTAATGTTCAGCAGGAAGAAATCCTCGATCTGCTTGGTGGCAATCGACCTATCCCCACGGTTGCAGATGATGCTCTCATGCATGTAGAAGGGGTCCATTATCGCGCCCGGCGTCCCCTCCTTAACGATCTAGGAAGACATGTTAAGAGCAACTAGCCGGACCACGGTAAGGTGGAGCATTTTCATGCGAAATATGTTGAAGATGTCATCGAACCGGATGAAGCACAAGTCCGCGGGGTACTTTTCGGCAAAGCCCATGCCAGTTGGCACCTTCACCACGTAGAGAGGGTAACCAGGAGATGTTGATTTGAGAAGTTGCTTCTCCAGATACATAACCGAGTTATGCAAGCTCCTCATATTCGCGGTGAGTTTCTTGATGACATGCTCCGTCACCATCAATTCACCCAAGCGATGCTCCGGTCGCCACGTGTCTGGCAACTTGTCAAGATGCCGGACCAGCTCTTTGGCTTTGGACTCCGCCTTGGCTTTGGCGTCCTTCTTCGCTGGCCTCTTCCGCTTCTTGAGTTGTAGGCATTTCGGAAGGTCTATAGCATCCATCGCCGTAGTGGTCGTATCATGGAGTGTGTTTGGGCTCAACATCTTTTTGGCGGCGGCGGCAACCTCCTTAGGTGTTTCCTCTTCCTCCTCAGGCGTTTCTTGAGAATCGAATAGCTTCTTGGAGCACAGATATTTCAAAGCCGCCGGGGCATCGTCATGAAGAACTTGTGAAGACGTAGGAATATCCCATTCGAGGTCGTCACGTTCGTAGGCCTCGACATCTGGCGTTGGCTGTTGTGGAGGGGCGCTGACCTCTGGCGCTGCTGGCTGTTGTGGTGGGGCGCTGACTGATGTCTACGGTTGCTTCTATTCTTGTAGACAGTGTTGGGCCTCCAAGAGCAGAGGTTTGTAGAACAGCAGCAAGTTTCCCTTAAGTGGATCACCCAAGGTTTATCGAACTCAGGGAGGAAGAGGTCAAAGATATCCCTCTCAAGCAACCCTGCAATCACGATACAAGAAGTCTCTTGTGTCCCCAACACACCTAATACACTTGTCAGATGTATAGGTGCACTAGTTTGGTGAAGAGATAGTGAAATACAAGTGGTATGAATGAATATGAGCAGTAGTAACGACGCCAGAAAAGTGCTTGCTGGCGTGCAGTTGATGGCAGTAATATTGCAGGAAGTAAACATGCAGTAGAACAGTAAACAAGCGATGATTGCAGTATTTGGAAACAAGTCCTAGGGATCATACTTTCACTAGTGGACACTCTCAACATTGATCACATAAATAAATAAGTTCTCTTCCTTTGTGCTACATATACTCTTGTTTGATAATGAACACCATTCGTTGTGTAGGGCTACAAGAGCTCCCTCAAGCCGGAGTTAACAAGCGCCACAACATTCGACATTCATATTTAAGTAACCTTTAGAGCATAATAGATCTTTGCAATTTAAACCGAGTACTAACATAGCATACACACTGTCACCTTTACACTATGAAGGGGGAATAAATCACATCAATACTATCATAGTAATAATTAACTCCATAACCTACAAGAGATTATGATCATAACCTACGCCAAGTACTACACGATGCACACACTGTCACCATTACACCGTGAAGGAGGAATAGACTACTTTAATAACATCACAAGAGTAGCACATAGACTAATAGTGATACAAAGCTCATATGAATCTCAATCATGTAAGGCAGCTCATGAGATCATTGTATTGAAGTACATAGGAGAGAGATTAACCACATAGCTACCGGTACAGCCCTTAGCCTCGATGGAGAACTACTCCCTCCTCATGGGAGACAACAACATTGATGAAGATGGCGGTGGTGTCGATGGAGAAGCCTTCCGGGGGCACTTCCCCGTCCCGGCGGCGTGCCGAAACAGAGACTCCTGTCCCCCAGATCTTGGCTTCGCGATGGCGGCGGCTCTGGAAGGTTTCTCGTACCGTGGCTTTTCCGTATCAAAGATTTAGGTCAAGGACCTTTAAATAGGCGAAGAGGCGGAGTCGGAAGGGTTACGGAGGCTCCACACAGTAGGGGGGCGCGGCCAGGGCCTGGGCCGCGCCGGCCACATGTGTGGGCCCCCCAGGGCTCCCCTCTGGCGGCTCTCGGGTGTTCTGGAAGCTTCGTGGAATTCTAAGATGCTGGGCGTTGATTTCGTCCAATTCCGAGAATATTTCCTAACTAGGATTTCTGAAACCAAAAACAGCAGAAAACAGGAACTGGCACTTCGGCATCTCGTCAATAGGTTAGTTCCGGAAAATGCATAAATATGACATAAAGTGTGTATAAAACATGTGAGTATCATCATAAAAGTAGCATGGAACATAAGAAATTATAGATACGTTTGGGACGTATCAAGCATCCCCAAGCTTAGTTCCTACTCGCCCTCGAGTAGGTAAACGATAACAAGAATAATTTCTTAAGTGACATGCTACCAACATAATCTTGATCAACATTATTGTAAAGCATATGAGATGAATTAAGTGATTCAAAGCAATGGTAAAGATGATGATTAAACAACTGAATCATATAGCAAAGACTTTTCATGAATAGTACTTTCAAGACAAGCATCAATAAGTCTTGCATAAGAGTTAACTCATAAAGCAATAGATTCAAAGTAAAGGCATTGAAGCAACACAAAGGATGATTAAGTTTCAGCAATTGCTTTCAACTTGTAACATGTATATCTCATGGATAATTGTCAACATAAAGCAATATAACAAGTGCAATAGGTAAACATGTAAGAATCAATGCACAGTTGACACAAGTGTTTGCTTCTAAGATAGAAAGAATAGGTAAACTGACTCAACAATAAAGTAAAAGATAGGCCCTTCGCAGAGGGAAGCAGGGATTAAATCATGTGCTGGAGCTTTTTAAGTTTTGAAATCATATAGAGAGCATACAAATAAAGTTTTGAGAGGTGTTTGTTGTTGTCAATGAATGGTAGCGGGTACTCTAACTACCTCGTCAACCAGACTTTCAAGAGCGGCTCCCATGAAGGACGTTATCTCTACCAGCAAGGTAGATCATCCCTCTTCTCTTTTGTTTACACATGTACTTTAGTTTAGTTTTTATTTTTTTTATTTTTTAGATGACACTCCTCCCAACCTTTGCTTTCTCAAGCCATGGCTAACCGAATCCTCGGGTGCCTTTCAACATTCACATACCATGGAGGAGTGTCTATTTGCAAAATTAAGTTGCTTACTGATGAATCAGAGCAAAACATGTGAAGAGAATTATTAATGAAGGTTGATTAATTGGGGGCTGGGAACCCCGCGCCAGCTCTTTTTGCAAAATTATTGGATAAGCGGATATGCCACTAGTCCATTGGTGAAAGTCTGTCCGAAGTAAATGACAAGATCGAAAGATAAAACACCACATACTTCCTCATGAGCTATAAAACATTGACACAAATAAGAGATAATAGCTTTTGAATTGTTTAAAGGTAGCACATGAAGTATTTGCTTGGAATGGCAGAGAAATACCATGTGGTAGGTAGGTATGGTGGACACAAATGGCATAGCTTTTGGCTCAAGGATTTGGATGCACGAGAAGAATTCCTCTCAATACAAGGCTAGGCTAGCAAGGTTGTTTGAAGCAAACACAAGTATAAAACGGTGCAGCAAGATTCACATATGAACATATTGTAAGCATTATAAGACTTTACATCGTCTTCCTTGTTGTTCAAATACCTTAACCAGAAAATATCTAGACTCTAGAGAAACTAATCATGCAAACCAAATTTTAACAAGCTCTATGTAGTTCTTCATTAATGGGTGCAAAGTACATGATGCAAGAGCTTAAACATGATCTATATGAGCACAACAATTGCCAAGTATCAAATTATTCAAGACATTATACCAATCACCACATGCAGCATTTTCTGTTTCCAACCATATAACAATGAACGAAGCAGTTTCAACCTTCGCCATGAACATTAAGAGTAAAGCTAAGAACACATGTGTTCATACGCAACAGCGGAGCGTGTCTCTCTCCCACACAAGCATGAATTTATTCAAACAAAACAAAAACAAACAGACGCTCCAAGTAAAGTACATAAGATGTGACCGAATAAAAATATAGTTTCAAGAGAAGAAACCTGATAAGTTGTCGATGAAGAAGGGGATGCCTTGGGCATCCCCGCTTAGACGCTTGAGTCTTCTTGAAATATGCAGGGATGAACCATGGGGGCATCCCCAAGCTTAGACTTTTCACTCTTCTTGATCATAGTATATCATCCTCCTCTCTTGACCCTTGAAAACTTCCTCCACACCAAACTTAAAACAAACTCATTAGAGGGTTAGTGCATAATCAAAAATTCACATGTTCAGAGGTAACACAATCATTCTTAACACTTCTGGACATTGCACAAAGCTACTGGAAGTCAATGGAACAAAGAAATCCATCCAACACAGTAAAAGAGGCAATGCGAAATAAAAGGCAGAATCTGTCAAAACAGAACAGTCCGTAAAGACGAATTTTTTAGAGGCACTGGACTTGCTCAGATGAAAATGCTCAAATTGAATGAAAGTTGCGTACATATCTGAGGATCACACACGTAAATTGGCAGATTTTTCTGAGTTACCTATAGAGAACCATACCCAAATTCGTGACAGACAAAAATCTGTTTCTGCGCAATAATCCAAATCTAGTATGAACCTTGCTATCAAAGACTTTACTTGGCACAGCAATGCAATAAAATAAGATAAGGAGAGGTTGCTACAGTAGTAACAACTTCCAAGACACAACAAAACAGTAGCAAAATAAACACATGGGTTATCTCCCAAGAAGTGCTTTCTTTATAGCCATTAAGATGGGCTCAGTAATTTCAATGATGCACTCGCAAGAAATAAGAGTTGAAGCAAAAGAGAGCATCAAGAAGAAAATTCAAAACACATTTAAGTCTAACATGCTTCCTATGCATAGGAATCTTGTAAATAAACAAGTTCATGAAGAGCAAAGTAACAAGCATAGGAAGATAAAACCAGTGTAACTTCAAAAATTTCAGCATATAGAGAGGTGTTTTAGTAACATGAAAATTTCTACAACCATATTTTCCTCTCTCATAATAACTTTCAGAGGCATCATGAACAAACTCAACAATATAATTATCACATAAAGCATTCTTATTCACATGCATAAAAGTATCATTACTCTCCACATAAGCATAATCAATTTTATTAGCTGTAGTGGGAGCAAATTCAACAAAGTAGCTATCATTATTATTCTCATCATCAAATATAGGAGGCATATTGTAATCATAATTAAAATTATCCTCCATAGTAGGCGGCACCAAAAGACCACTATCATTATAATCATCATATATGGGAGGCATATCATAATCAACATAAACTTTCTCCTCAATACCCGGAGGGCTAAAGAGATCATTTTCATCAAAACCGACCTCCCCAAGCTTAGAATTTTCCATAGCATTAGCAACAATGGTGTTCAAAGCATTCATACTAATAACATTCCCATTAGCATGCATAGAAAGTTCCATGGGTTTTTTAATTCTCTCTTCAAACACATCATGTCCTAATTCAAGATAAAGTTCATAAAGATCTCTCATTGTGTTGTTGTTTTCCATTAAGCCTAACTAGTGAAAACAAGAAACAAAAAGATGCAATTGCAGGATCTAAAGGAAATAGCTTCGAGCACACACACAACGGCAACAGAAAAGTACTTAGTTACCTGGGACCGGAGTATGAGTGCTTTTTACCTTTCCTCCCCGGCAACGGCGCCAGAAAAGTGCTTGATGTCTACGGTTGCTTCCATTCTTGTAGACAGTGTTGGGCCTCCAAGAGTAGAGGTTTGTAGAACAGTAGCAAGTTTCCCTTAAGTGGATCACCCAAGGTTTATCGAACTCAGGGAGGAAGAGGTCAAAGATATCCCTCTCAAGCAACCCTGCAATCACGATACAAGAAGTCTCTTGTGTCCCCAACACACCTAATACACTTGTCAGATGTATAGGTGCACTAGTTCGGCGAAGAGATAGTGAAATACAAGTGGTATGAATGAAGTAGTAACGGCGCCAGAAAAGTGCTTGCTGGCGTGCAGTTGATGGTAGTAATATTGCAGGAAGTAAACATGCAGTAGAACAGTAAACAAGTGATGATTGCAGTATTTGGAAACAGGGCCTAGGGATCATACTTTCACTAGTGGACACTCTCAACATTGATCACATAAATAAATAAGTTCTCTTCCTTTGTGCTACATATACTCTTGTTTGATAATGAACACCATTCGTTGTGTAGGGCTACAAGAGCTCCCTCAAGCCGGAGTTAACAAGCGCCACAACATTCGACATTCATATTTAAGTAACCTTTAGAGCATAATAGATCTTTGCAATTTAAACCGAGTACTAACATAGCATACACACTGTCACCTTTACACTATGAAGGGGGAATAGTAATAATTAACTCCATAACCTACAAGAGATTATGATCATAACCTACGCCAAGTACTACACGATGCACACACTGTCACCATTACATCGTGAAGGAGGAATAGACTACTTTAATAACATCACAAGAGTTGCACATAGACTAATAGTGAGACAAAGCTCATATGAATCTCAATCATGTAAGGCAGCTCATGAGATTATTGTATTGAAGTACATAGGAGAGAGATTAACCACATAGCTACCGGTACAGCCCTTAGCCTCGATGGAGAACTACTCCCTCCTCATGGGAGACAACAGCGTTGATGAAGATGGCGGTGGTGTCGATGGAGAAGCCTTCCGGGGGAACTTCCCCTTCTCGGCGGCGTGCCGGAACAGAGACTCTTGTCCCCCAGATCTTGGCTTCGCGATGGCGGTGGCTCTGGAAGGTTTCTCGTACCGTGGCTTTTCCGTATCGAAGATTTAGGTCAGGGACCTTTAAATAGGCGAAGAGGCGGAGTCGGAAGGGTTACGGAGGCTCCACACAGTAGGGGGGCGTGGCCAGGGCCTGGGCCACGCCAGCCACATGTGTGGGCCCCCCAGGGCTCCCCTCTGGCGGCTCTCGGGTGTTCTGGAAGCTTCGTGCAATTCTAAGATGCTGGGCGTTGATTTTGTCCAATTCCGAGAATATTTCCTTACTAGGATTTCTGAAACCAAAAACAGCAGAAAACAGGAACTGGCACTTCGGCATCTCGTCAATAGGTTAGTTCTGGAAAATGCATAAATATGACATAAAGTCTGTATAAAACATGTGAGTATCATCATAAAAGTAGCATGGAACATAAGAAATTATAGATACGTTTGGGACGTATCACTGACCACCGGCGTCGCTGGCTGTTGTGGAGGGGCGCTGACCACTAGTGCCGCTGGCTATTGTGGAGGGGCGTTGACCTCTGGCACCACAAGCTACTTTCCTTTGCTTGTCGTCGACCCCGAGGAGGTGTTGATCCTAAGTAGGGTATTCGGCCATAGCACTACCCAACTCTTTAGTGAGCTTAGTTTCATCGGGCTATCGGCACCATCCGGTTGAAGGGGGGATACAAATCCTCATAGCCCGGTAACGCCCGATCCACTTCAACCCGGTAACAGTTAGCGGGAATATCTTGTGTGTGCCACTTCTTATCCAGAGGCCGAATGATGGACCCCCTCACGATGTCTTTGAGTTCGTCGTTCACTTTCATCAGAAAGGTGCATGGCGTTGAGAGCGCCTACGAGAACATGTGTACGACATTAGAGAGAGGGAAAGGATGACGAAACTAATATATTAACTTGATGTACACCAGCTTAGTTAATTACCGTGAGGGCGTTGAGCTCGACTAATGTCGACGGGCTGACACCTGGGGCTACGGGCGTGCAAGTGACGGAGGGGCTGCTAGCCGGCATGGCCGGTGAATCCCTAGCACTTGCGTCATTGCCGGCGGCCGGAGGAGTCTCCATTATAACGTCGTCATTGCCGGCGGCCGACATCGCAATCACAGAGTTGCTGGCGGCTAAGCTAACCACCGGGCGGGGCCCTTTTTTCCACCTTCATACCACGCGAGGACGGCGTTGAAGTCTGCTTGGACTTCAGTGGCGACTTCAGCTTTGAGTTCAGGTACGAGTGAAGCTTTGAGTTGCGGTACCAGTTGAGCTGTGATTCGTGGTACCAAATCAGCTCTGACTTCAGCTAAGATGGAATTCCTCGTATCCTCCGCCTCCCGCTGCTTCCTCTCATTGCGCGCATTTTTATCTCACTAGTAGGAAAATGCTTATAGGTGGAGCTTAGTTCTGTGGCGCACCAAGAAAAATGCGCCACAGAAAGTTTTTTTGTGGCGCACGAGGAGGTGTGCGCCACAAAAATAGCTTATTTTTGTGGCGCATTGCTGAACCGTGCGCCACAGAAATTATGTGGGGCCCACATCCTGGCACCCCCAATTATTAGCGTAGGTATTTCTGTGGCGCACACTACCTGCTGCGCCACAGAAATAACTATTTCTGTGGCGCACTGGCTCTGGTGCGCCACAGAAGTAGTTGATTCTGTGGCGCACTTGAGCTGGTGCGCCACAGAAATAGGGAACTTATATTATCCCCGTACCCTCCCCGCGCCCTCATCCCCTCTACCGCCGCGCGCCTCCTCTCTCCCTTCTCCCCCTCCGATCCGTACCGCCGCGCGCCGCCATGGTCGTCGCCATCGCCGTCGCCGCCGCCTTCCTCCGCGAGGGCCGCATGCCCCCAAGCTCCACCCATCCCCGCCACCAGCAGCACATGCCGCTGCGGCGTGGAGGAGGAGGGGCCAAGGCGTGCAGGAGGAGGGTCCGGCGCCGCATCAAGGAGGAGGCCGAGCCGCCGCGTCCTCCACCTCCTCCACCCCTGCCATCGTCGTCAACCTCCTCCTCCACCCCTGTTTTCGGTGAGCTCCACCTCTGCCCTCCCCTCCCTCTTCCTCTCTCGCGCGAGCACAAGGTGCTCGATGATATGCTCTGGATGCTGTTGTGCTTTGGATCTTGATGTTGCTGTGTTGCTAGTTGCTAGCATGATGTTGGAACGATTTAGTTGGTTAATTACAGAGAGGGGGGAGAAGGTTGGTGTTAATTGATGCCATTTATCTGGTCGTCAGTGAACTCTCTCCCCTCCTTTGCTGGCTTGGTTTGTTACTCAGTATCTCCTCTATGCAGCCAAGTGAAGCTATCTGCTACTTTGATTGTCTTGCTATGGTAACTGAATCCATGCAATTGCTTGGTTCTGGACATTGGGTGATTCAATCTTCACCTGTGCCAGGTTGCAATTGATGTCTAATGCAATTGTAATTAACTGCTTATCACCTTGTATGTGCACAGGGATTGAATTATGATCCCATTGCTTGAGTTGTTGCCTGTCAAGAACTGCATGAAAGCCTTGATTGCTTTACTGAAGCTTTGGCTTTAGTAAAGTGTCATGTGCAGGTCATGCTGCCATTGCTTGATTAATTGGTGCTATGCTTGTTACTGATGGAGCTATAGTTGATTAATTGGTGCTATGCTTGTTACTGATGCTGCTATATTGCTTGATTAATTGGTGTTATGCTTGTTACTGATGCTGCTATATTGCTTGATTAATTGGTGCTATGCTTGTCACTTCTTATTAATGAACCATGTGTTGGTGATGATTCAGTTAAACTAAATGGATTTGATTTGTTTTCCAACCTTTGTTGGAAACAAATCCAAAGTTTGAACCTGTATAAGGTGATGAGGACTTGTTTACTGGTGTGGATTGCTTATGTTGTGTTGTGACCTCATTAGCTCTTGCTAATGCCACTGGTTGCATCTCATAGTTGGATAATTTGTTCGTTTTGGTGAAAATAGAGATATTCACAGTAGGGAATCATGTAAATGAATGCCTTGAGCTGATGAGTAATCCCTTATGGACCCCAGCTTTGTTTTGAACTCAACTGAGTAATGATATATTTCATTTTCTTGTTGGCTTTGATGAAATTAGAGATATCCACAGTAGGGGATCATGTAAATGAATGCCACTGTGGTATCCTTTGAAGAAAATGGGAAGTTTCTGATGGTTTAAAAGACTAGGTGATGCTAGGTTATTAAGTTGGCTGTCAAGGTTGGTTTTATCTGGTTAACTTGGATAGGCTATGTGCTCTTGCTTACTTATGCATATCCATCTCTACTGGATTGACTAGCTCAGGCTTGGCCTCTCTCTTGCCAGCATCACTTTGTTACTACCAAGTGATGAGTAATCCCTTATGGACCCCAGCTTTGTTTTGAACTCAATTGAGTAATGATAAATTTCTTTTTCTTGTTGGCTTTGATGAAAATAGAGATATCCACAGTAGGGGATCATGTAAATGAATGCCACTGTGGTATCCTTTGAAGAAAAAGGACTGTTTCTGATGGTTTTAAAAGGCTAGGTGGTGCTAGGTGATTAAGTTGGCTACCAAGACTTGTCTCATCTGGTTAGCTGGGATATGCTATGTGTTGTTGCTTGTTTAGGCATATCTATCACTTACTGGATTTACTGGTTCTTGATTGGCCTCTCTTTTTCCAGCATCACTTGGTCTATATACCAAGTGATGAATAATCCCTTTGGAGCATCTGCTCCATGCATGCTATGTGTGTTTGAGCATCTTGACTTATGTCACCATGGTTGCTGGTTTGGTGGTGTTTTTGTACTTGCCGATGATTAGATGGTTGGTCGATATCACTCGTACACTCGGGGGTGGAGCAAGTGAGCCTGGTGTGCTGGCACAAATATCAATATCTTGTGCATCCTACCTGGCCTCACTTACTCCATCCCTGGATGTTAATATTTGTTTCGACCAACAAAGTATGAGGCATTCCATTTAGTTCATACTAGCTACTTCTTAATTGCATTGGCCTTTCTTCCATTCTAGTGCCGATGATTAAATTGTTTGGTCACTTGTACACTCTGGGGTGGGGCCACTGAGCCTGATGCGATGGCACACATATCAATCTCTTGTGCATCCTACCTGGCCTCGCTGACCCCATCCCTGAATGTTAATATTTCTTTCGACCAACAAAGTATGAGGCATATGATATCTAGTTGAGATACCATTTGGCTCTTTCTTCCATTTTAGTGCCGATGATTAGAATGTTTGGTCACCTATACGCCGCAATATACTTTGTAGACGGGCCCCCTTTCCCCGGCCACCGTTCCGTGAACGAGTCTTTGACGAGACAACAACGCCGACATGCCTCTCCGGCGCAGAACCACGCCAGTCCCAGCCGCCTCTCTTGTGGCCGCGTCTCCTGCGCCATGCACTCTTCGCCTTCTTGCCCGGTGAACAATAGACTGATCGTTGGAATAAGGAAGCCGATGACGGCCGATCGCAATCTAATCTTGCGACCGGCCGTCATCTGTTTCCTTATTCCAACGATCAGTCTATTGGTTCACCGGGCAAGAAGGCGAACAGTGCAGGATGCGGGACACACGGCCACAAGGGAGGCGGCTGGGACTGCCGTGGTTCTGCGCCGGAGAGGCAGATCGGCGTTGTTGTCTCGTTAAGGACCCGTTCACGGAACGGCGGCCGGGGAAAGGGGGCCCTTCTGCAAAGTATACTGCGGCGTATACTGCAACTATGGTTTCTGACCATAGTATTTGTGTTGACCAACAATGTATGAGGTACTTATTCCATTTTGTCATTCCATTTGCTTTGGTATTTCCAAAATGCCGATGATTAAAATGTTTGGTCCCCGTACACTCTGGGGTGGCGTAAGTGAGCCTGGTAAGATAGCACAAATATCAATCTCTTGTGCATCGGACTTGGTCTCGCTTACGCCATCCCGGAATGTTAATATTTGTGTTGACCAACAATGTATGAGGCAATTATTCCATTTTGTCATTCCATTTGCTTTGGTATTTTCAAAATGCCGATGATTAAAATGTTTGGTCACCGTACACTTGGGGGTGGCGTAAGTGAGCCTGGTAAGATAGCACAAATATCAATCTCTTGTGCATCGGACTTGGTCTCACTTACGCCATCCCTAAATGTTAAGACTTGTGTTGACCAACAATGTATGAGGCACTTATTCCATTTTGTCATTCCATTTGCTTTGGTATTTTCAAAATGCCGATGATTAAAATGTTTGGTCACCGTACACTTGGGGGTGGCGTAAGTGAGCCTGGTAAGATAGCACAAATATCAATCTCTTGTGCATCGGACTTGGTCTCACTTACGCCATCCCTAAATGTTAAGACTTGTGTTGACCAACAATGTATGAGGCATTTATTCCATTTCTCTTGTGCATCGGACTTGTTGGTCTCACTTTCTTCCATTTTAATCATAGTAGGAACCGGATGAAGACCCCGATGCAAGCGAGCCTGGTGGGTAGAGAGGAGGGAGCAAAGGAGGAACCGGATGAAGACTACTTTGTATCTCGAAATTGTGAATTTTGTATGAATTAAGAGTTGTATGCAAAACATTTGACACTTGCCACTATATATGTATCTCGATCGGGCTCTAAGTACTGTGATGATGATGTCTACATTATATATGTGCAATGTACATGCTATTTATATTATATCTGCATATTTCTATATGTTGTTGTATATAACATGTATATTGTTGTCTATAAACTGCATGTGTATAGAAGGCAGCACAAAATCGTGTATAATACAAGCAAGTTCTGTGGCGCACTGAAAATCAATTCTGTGGCGCACGCTTTTCTGTGGCGCACCGAAGCACCCGTGCGCCACAAAAACCTTAATTCTGTGGCGCATGGTTCGGTGCTCCACAGAAACCTTATTTTTGTGGCGACGTTTCTGTGGCGCACCCCCCATGCGCCACAGAATCCATTTTTAGTGCACCACTGATGAGGCTTTTCCTACTAGTGTCTGCCGCAGACGCCAAGCCATAGTGAGCATCCTTGTGGCCTGTACCGGCGCCAGCCACACGGCCTCTGTGCGGCCTTCTCGTAGGTGAATTCTCATTAACTAGGTTTATCACCCGTACGAGAGGCTTGTCCCAGGCTAGCCTTCCCGTCGACGCCTGGGACGAGGAGCCTTCGTCACATTGGGCAAGTCTTTGTCTTTCTTCTTCCTGCGAAAGAAACGTGAACCATTTATAAATGTTGCTACTATTATATAAACGATACTTGATGAGTCATATGATTTAATTAAACCGGTAAATTGCTTACCAATTTTTTCTCGATCTCCACGACCTTGCTATACTGGGGGACTTGGCCCAAATCATGCAATATGAGGTTGAGACTTGTCCCAACTCGTATTTTATTTCCTTTTTCTTTATTTCTTTTCTATCTCTTTTATGTTTCTTTTATTTTTCATTATTTTTCATTATTTTTCTATTATCTTTATTTTCTTCTCTTTTCAAAATAATAACCACAAAATATGAGTTATGCATTACAAAAAATATGAGTTATACATACATAAAATATTGACCAACACAATATTAGTTATACATAAAATATTGGCCAACACATTATGAGTTATGTATTACACAAAATATGAGTTATACATTGCAAATAAATTTTTACATCATCAAGAAGAGTGTTTCACTTTCTCCTTGCTTTTCTTGCTCATCGTTGAATAATTTAGCCCCGTGTCATGGCTTCTTCTTTTGAAGGGTCGACCACCTAGGTAGCGTGGTCCTGCTTCTTCTTGTGGTGTATGTTGTGTCTTCATCCTCGGATTCTTCCATCACTGGGTCTCTGACTTGTCCTTCGAAGTCTTCCTTGTTGGCGACTCCATCCATTCCGACGATGGTCCTCTTGCCTCTCCTCACGACAACAGGGCTAGGCCTGGATGGGTCGGTTATGAAGAAGCATTGGTCCACGTGTTTAGCCAATACCCATGGCTCATTTTGCGTGGTGGCGTTCATGGACTTCGATTTGTTGGCTTCGGGTAGAAACATGGTGGTCAAATACTGGTCTTCTTTTATGACGCTCTTAGCCCATCTGATACGGAACATCGACACTTTCTCCTCAGCATAGCTAAGCTCCCAGATTTCCTCGATCCTTCCATAGTATCTAGCCTTTACGTCACCCATATAGGATTCCATCGTTACCCCTGAATTCTGGTAAACGTTGTTCTTGTCTTTTCTTCAGTGTAGAATGTGTACCCGTTGATATCGTAAGCTTGGTAAGTCATGATGTTGGGCGCGGGGCCATGTGACAAGGCCGATACTAGTTTATCGTCGTCACAATCCATTGGTGGGGGATTAGCATCAATATGATCTTTGAACCAGCACGCGAAAGAGGAGTTGCGCTCTCTGAATATTTTTGCTTCTGTCATCGGCTTGCCACTAGTCTCTATCATGGTTTTGTGCTCTGTCAACCAAGGATCGATCAAGTTAATGTGTTGTAGCGCTACTAAGTTGGCCCTATCAAAGTCGGAAGTCTGACCAGACATGTGCACGTGCAATTCCCTCCTTCCATTTTTGTGGCCTACTCCCTCGAACCTACGGAAGTTCTTGTTTCGAGGCAAACCAACTGGGTCCTCGATGTCTAGATAATTCGTGAAGAAAGAGATGCACTCTTTGGTGAGCTAGCCCGGGTTGGACGATGCTTCCATCTGAATGCGACCTGTTGCGAACGTATCCTTTAATGACCCCATTCATTCTTTCAAACGGCATCATGTTGTGTAGGAATGCTGGCCCTAGATTGGTGATATCATCCATGATATGGACCAACAGATGGACCATCACGTCAAAGCATGTAGGTGGAAAGTACATCTCAAGCTCACATAGGATCACCATGATCTCTTCTTAGAGCCCTGCGAGTTTCTTCACGCTTATTGACTTCTGAGTATTGACGTCGAAGAAGTTACAGAGCCCAGTCAGCGTTGCACGAGCATGGTCATCCATTATACCTTGGATTGCAACCGGAATAATCTGCGTCATCATCACGTGACAGTCATGAGACTTCATGCTGCTGAAGTTTCGTTTCTTGGGGTCCATGTATTTTCTTATTAGCCCTGAGTAACCGAAGGGCACTCTGACTCCTACAAGGAAATTGAAAAATTGATCGACCTCATCCGGACTAAAAGTGAAGCAGGAGGGGGGCAGTAATAGTCTTGCTGCTTAATCCTTTTGTGCTTCTGACGTCGTCCGTCTCCTCCTCCGACTGCCCGTCTTGGGTCGGCAGGATCTGAAGCTCTTCCCTGATGCCCAAAACTTTCAGGTCGTGTCTTGCTTTCGGCCCATCTTTGGTTCGGTCCGGCATGTTGAGAAGAGTGACAAGCAAGCTCTCGCACACGTTCTTTGTAATATGCATGACATAAAGGCAGTGAGGTGTATCGAGAATTTTCCAGTACGGCAAGTCCCAAAACACGAACCTCCTTTCCATACACCCATGAGCGAGGTTGTTGCCTTTTTCTTCTTCTCTCCGGGATTTTGACGAATCTTTCCCGGCACAGGGCACTCGTTCCAACCTTTCAGTAATGTATCGATCTCTTCACCGCTCTTCTTATGTGGAGGTCCTCGGGGCTCATCTGTACCATCGAACAGATCTCCACGCTTTCTCCACGGGTCAGTCTTGTGTAGCCACCTTCGATGCCCCATGTCAACGGTTTTCGAAGAGTCAGGATCCTTACCAAGCTGCAAAAACACCGTCTCTTCCATGAACCTGACACATGCCTTGTGTCCATGGCACATCTGGCACGCAATATAACCGTATCCGAGGTAGTCCTGCACCGTCGTGATCAACGCGGCTCTCAAAGGGAAATATTCTTCCGCGACGGTGTCCCTTGTATCTACCCCTTCCTTCGCCCACAACGTTTCAAGCTCCTCCTTTAATAGTTCGAGATACATGTTGATATCGTTTCCTGCATGTGTCGGCCCTTGAATTAGCATACTCATATGTATGTACTTCCTCTTCATGCACATCCAGGGGGAAGTTGTAGATCCATGCAAACACGGGACATGTGCTATGTGTGTTGCTCTGGTTTCGAACGAATTGAATCCATCCGTGCTCGCACCCAACCTGATGTTTGTGGGATCTACCCCAAAACTCTTTGAATTCAATGTCTAATGCTTTCCACTGGCTTGCATCCGAAGGGTGTGTCAGCACTGGGTGTTCAATCCGCTCTACATCATTCAACATTGCCTCCTTTCTTTCAGCGTGCCAGCGCATGAGCTTTTCTTCCTTGCTGTCCGTGAAGAACTGTTACAGCCAGGGGGCGAGCAGGAAGTACCACACAACTTTTTGAGGAGCTTTCTTCTTCCCTTTCTTGTATCGATCAACGTCACACAACGGACATTTGGTCTTGTCCACGTGCTCGTTGCGATAAATGATACAGTCGTTGATGCAGGCGTGATATTTTTCATTGGGTAAATCGAGAGGGCACGTGATTCTCTTGGCCTCGGTTGGACTACCAGGACACGTGTTCCTGGCAGGAAGGAGATCTTTCAATTATTCCGGAATGTCGTTGACGCTTGTGTCCGTCCATCCATGTTTCGCCTTCATCTGCAGCACATGGAGCGCTACTCTCAAGCAGGACTCCTCCAGCCCGCCACCTGAGTTGTACAACGGAGTATTCGAGTCTGTCTCCAGTTGCTCAAGCTTTGATTTCCGCCTAGCCTTTCGTCTTTTCGAGAAGTGCTTGTGACGGTAAAGCACACATCCGTTGGGAACCCCAAGAGGAAGGTGTGATGCGTACAGTAACAAGTTTTCCCTCAGAAAGAAACCAAGGTTATCGAACCAGTAGGAGATGAAGGCCACGTGAAGGTTGTTGGCGAAGGAGTGTAGTGCGGCGCAACACCAGGGATTCCGGCGCCAATGTGGAACCTGCACAACACAATGAAAATACTTTGTCCCAACTTAACAGTGAGGTTGTCAATCTCATCGGCTTGCTGAAAACAAAGGATTAAACGTATGGTGTGGAGAATGATGTTTGCTTGTAGAAAATAGCAGAGAACAGAGATTGCAGTAGATTGTATTTCAGATGTAAAAGAATGGACCGGGGTCCACAGTTCACTAGTGGTGTCTCTCCAATAAGATAACTAGCATGTTGGGTGAACAAATTACACTTGGGCAATTGACAAATAGAGATGCACATACATATATCATGATGACTACTATGAGATTTAATCAGGGCATTACGACAAAGAACATAGACCGCTATCCAGCATGCATCTATGCCTAAAAAGTCCACCTTCGGGTTAGCATCCGCACCCCTTCCAGTATTAAGTTGCAAACAACAGACAATTGCATTAAGTATGGTGCGTAATGTAATCAACACAAATATCCTTAGACAAAGCATTCATGTTTCATCCCTAGTGGCAACAGCACATCCACAACCTTAGAACTTTCTGTCACTGTCCCAGATTCAATGGAGGCATGAACCCAGTATCGAGCATAAATACTCCCTCTTGGAGTCACAAGTATCAACTTGGCCAGAGCCTCTACTAGCAACGTATGGCATGCAAGAACATAAACAACACATATATGATAGATTGATAATCAACTTGACATAGTATTCAATATTCATCGGATCCCAACAAACGCAACATGTAGCATTACAAATAGATAATCTTGATCATGATAGGCAGCTCACAAGATCTAAACATGATAGCACAAGAGGAGAAGACAACCATCTAGCTAATGCTATGGACCCATAGTCCAAGGATGAACTACTCACGCATCAATCCGGAGGCGGGCATGGTGATGTAGAGCCCTCCGGTGATGATTCCCCTCTCCGGCAGGGTGCCGGAGGCGATCTCCTAAATCCCCCGAGATGGGATTGGCGGCGGCGGCGTCTCTGGAACTTTTCTCGTATCGTGGCTCTCGGTGATAGGGTTTTCGCGACGGAGGGAATTTATAGGCGAAGGGGCAGAGTCGGCAGGCGCCCAAGGGGCCCACACCCTAGGGCAGCGCGCCCCCCCTCTTGGCCGCGCCGCCACGTGGTATGGCCACCTCGTGGGCCCTCTCCGTCTCTCCTTCGGTGTTCTGGAACCCTCCGAGGAAAATAGGAAGTTTGGCTTTTGTTTTGTCCAATTCCGAGAATATTTCCTATGTAGGATTTCTGAAACCAAAAACAGCAGAAAATAGGAACTGGCGCTTCGGCATCTTGTTAATAGGTTAGTGCCGAAAAATGCATCAAAATGATATAAAGTGTATATAAAACATGTGAGTATTGTCATATAACTAGCATGGAACATAAGAAATTATAGATACGTTTGAGACGTATCAAGCATCCCCAAGCTTAGTTCCTACTCGCCCTCGAGTAGGTAAACGATAAGAAGGATAATTTCTGAAGTGATATGCTACTATCATAATCTTGATCAATACTATTGTAAAGCATATGAAATGAATGAAGTGATTCGAAGGAATAGTAAATATAATGACTAAACAACTGAATCATATAGCAAAGACTTTTCATGAATAGTACTTTCAAGACAGGTATCAATAAGTCTTGCATAAGAGTTAACTCATCAAGCAATAGATTCTTAATAGAAGGTTTTGAAGCAACACAAAGGATGATTAAGTTTCAGCAATTGCTTTCAACTTAACATGTATATCTCATGGATAGTTGTCAACATAAAGCAATATAACAAGTGCAATAAGTAAACATGTAAGAATCAATGCACACAGTTGACACAAGTGTTTGCTTCTAAGATAGAAAGAAGTAGGTAAACTGACTGAACATAAAGTAAAAGAAAGGCCCTTCGCAGAGGGAAGCATGGATTACTCACGTGCTAGAGCTTTTTATTTTGAAAACATGGAAACAATTTTGTCAACGGTAGTAATAATTCATATGTGTTATGCATAAAACCTCTTATAAGTTGCAAGACTCATGTATCGAATACCAATAGTGCCCGCACCTTGTCGTAATTAGCTCGGATTTCCATGGATTATCATTGCATTACATATGTTTCTATCAAGTGTCACAAAGGGGTATCTCCATGCCACATGTACAAAGGTCCAAGGAGATAGATCGCATTTGATTTATCAGTTTTGATAGATCTCAACTTGAGGACATCCATACCGGGACAACATAGAAAACAGATAATGGACTCCTCTTTAATGCTTAAGCATTCAACAACAGATAATATTCTCATAAGATATTGAGGTTTAATGTCCAAACTGAAACTTCCACCATGATACATGGCTTTGGTTGACGGCCCAATGTTCTTCTCTACCAATATGCATACTCAAACCATTTAATCATGATAAATCACCCTTACTTCAGACAAGACGAACATGCATAGCAACTCACATGATATTCAACAAAGGTGTAAAAAGTTGATGGCGTCCCCAGAAACATGGTTACCGCTCAACAAGCAACTTATAAGAAATAAGATACATAGCAACATATTCATCACCACAATAGTTTTTAAGCTATTTTCCCATGAGCTATGTATTGCAAAGACAAGGAATGAAAATTTTAAAGGTAGCACACAAGCAATTTACTTTGGAATGGCAGAGAAATACCACATAGTAGGTAGTTATGGTGGACACAAATGGCATGGGTTTTGGCTCAAGGTTTTTGGATGCACGAGAAGCATTTCCTCTCAGTACAAGGCTTTGGCTAGCAAGGTTGTTTGAAGCAAACACAAGTATGAACCGGTACAGCAAAACTTACATAAGAACATATTGCAAGTATTATAAGACTCTACACTGTCTCCTTGTTGCTCAAACACTTTTACCAGAAAATATCTAGACCTTAGAGAGATCAATCATGCAATCCAAATTTCAACAAGCTCTACAGTAGTTCTCCACTAATAGGTTTAAACTACATGATGCAAAAGCTTAAACATGATCTATGAGAGCTCAAAACAATTGCCAAGTATCAAATTATTCAAGATATATACCATTTCCCACATGAAGTATTTTCTATTTCCAACCAAATAGCAATCAACAAAGCAGTTTTCAACTCCGCCATGAACATTAAAGATAGAGCTAAGAACACCAGTGTTCATATGAAAAAGCGGAGCGTGTCTTTCTCCAATGCAAGGAATGCTAGGATCCGATTTTATTCAAACATAAACAAAAACAAGAACAAACAGACGCTCCAAGTAAAGCACATAAGATGTGACGGAATAAAAATATAGTTTCACTAGAGGTGACCTGATAAGTTGTCGATGAAGAAGGGGATGGCTTGGGCATCCCCAAGCTTAGATGCTTGAGTCTTCTTGAAATATGCAGGGATGAACCACGGGGGCATCCCCAAGCTTAGACTTTTCACTCTTCTTGATCATAGTATATCATCCTCCTCTCTTGACCCTTGAAAACTTCCTCCACACCAAACTTAAAACAAACTCATTAGAGGGTCAGTGCATAATCAAAAATTCACATGTTCAGAGGGGACACAATCATTCTTAACACTTCTGGACATTACCCAAAGCTACTGAAAGTTAATGGAACAAAGAAATCCACTCAACACAGTAAAAGAGGCAATGCGAAATAAAAGGCAGAATCTGTCAAAACAGAACAGTCCGTAAAGACGAATTTTTCAGAGGCACTTAACAGGCTCAGATGAAAAATCTCAAAACTAATGAAAGTTGCGTACATATCTGAGGATTACGCATGTAAATTGGCAGATTTTTTTGAATCTTCTACAGAGAGATCTATTTAAATTCGTGACAGGTAGAAATCTGTTTCTGCGCAGCAATCCAAATCTAGTATCAACTTTACTATTAGAGACTTTGCACAACAATATGATAAGGAGAGGTTGCTACAGTAGTAACAACTTCCAAGACACAACAAAATAATAGTAAAAACATACATGGGTTATCTCCCAATAAGTGCTTTTCTTTAACGCCTTTCAGCTAGGCGCAGAAAGTGAAAATCAAGTATTATCAAGAGAAGAAGCATCAACATCATAATTTTCCTTACAAACACAACTTGTCGCAGAGGGTACCTTAGATGCTCCATTATCTAAATTCATGTACTAGGAGTTTTATCAATTTTAGGCTTATAATAATTCTTTGGCTTAGGCACCTTAGAGACATACATGAATTTTTGCTTCTTACCCACATAAGCTTTCTCCTTAAATTTAAGAGAAGAAAAAGTTGAACCCAAGGTTCCCATAGCTTATTCAAGTTCACCAATCCTATGGGTTTGATTATCATGGATAGCACAAGTTTCTAAAATAGCAATTCTTTCATTAATTCCTCCTAGGGATTTATCAAGTTTATCAGTATTATCAAGTAATATTCCCAATTTAGTCTCAACACTTGGAAGATTTTTCTCTATGGCTTCCAATTTTTTCATAACATCCTCAAGAGGGATTTCAATTTTAGCTTCATTAACAGGTGGTATTCCAACTAGACTCTCAATGATGCAACTAGCTTCTAAAGCAGGAGTACCTAGGAAATTACCCCCTGAAAGAGTATCAAGAACATACCTATTCCAGCTATATATACCAACATAAAAGTTCCTAAGGAGGATAATAGTGGAGTGTTTCTTAGTGCACCTATGATGAGCATCACTAATTCTATACCAAGCATCTTTAAAACTTTCTCCCCCTTGTTGCTTAAAAGAACGAACTTCAACTTCAGGATTACTCATTTTAGCAATAGTAAAAAAATAAACAAAGCAAAACAGAACTAAATAAATTAGAACAAGTAACTAATTTTTTTGTGTGTTTTTGATATAAGAAAGCAAACGAGACAGAAAATAAAGTAAAGCAAGTAACTAATTTTTTGTGTTTTTAATATAAAGGAAGCAAACAAAACAGAAAGTAAAGCAAAGTAAAGCAAGACAATAAACAAAGTAAAGAGATTGGATGTGAGAGACTCCCCTTGCAGCGTGTCTTGATCTCCCCGGCAACGGTGCCAGAAAAAGAGCTGCTTGTGACGGTAAAGCACACGTCCGTTGGGAACCCCAAGAGGAAGGTGTGATGCGTACAGCAGCAAGTTTTCCCTCAGAAAGAAACCAAGGTTATCGAACCAGTAGGAGATGAAGGCCACGTGAAGGTTGTTGGCGAAGGAGTGTAGTGCGGCGCAACACCAGGGATTCCGGCGCCAATGTGGAACCTGCACAACACAATCAAAATACTTAGCCCCAACTTAACAGTGAGGTTGTCAATATCACCGGCTTGCTGAAAATAAAGGATTAAACGTATGGTGTGGAGAATGATGTTTGCTTGTAGAAAACAGCAGAGAACAGAGATTGCAGTAGATTGTATTTCAGATGTAAAAGAATGGACCGGGGTCCACAGTTCACTAGTGGTGTCTCTCCAATAAGATAACTAGCATGTTGAGTGAACAAATTACAGTTGGGCAATTGACAAATAGAGATGCACATACATATATCATGATGACTACTATGAGATTTAATCCGGGCATTACGACAAAGAATATAGACCGCTATCCAGCATGCATCTATGCCTAAAAAGTCCACCTTCGGGTTAGCATCCGCACCCCTTCCAGTATTAAGTTACAAACAACAGACAATTGCATTAAGTATGATGTGTATTGTAATCAACACAAATATCCTTAGACAAAGCATTGATGTTTCATCCCTAGTGGCAACAACACATCCACAACCTTAGAACTTTCTGTCACTGTCCCAGATTCAATGGAGGCATGAACCCACTATCGAGCATAAATACTCCCTCTTGGAGTCACAAGTATCAACTTGGCCAGAGCCTCTACTAGCAACGGAGAGCATGCAAGAACATAAACAACACATATATGATAGATTGATAATCAACTTGACATAGTATTCAATATTCATCGGATCCCAACAAACGCAACATGTAGCATTACAAATAGATGATCTTGATCATGATAGGTAGCTCACAAGATCTAAACATGATAGCACAAGAGGAGAAGACAACCATCTAGCTACTGCTATGGACCCATAGTCCAAGGATGAACTACTCACGCATCAATCCGGAGGCGGGCATGGTGATGTAGAGCCCTCCGATGATGATTCCCCTCTCCGGCAGGGTGCCGGAGGCGATCTCCTGAATCCTCCGAGATGGGATTGGCGGTGGCGTCTCTGGAACTTTTCTCGTATCGTGGCTCTCGGTGATAGGGTTTTCGCGACAGAGGGAATTTATAGGCGAAGGGGCAGAGTCGGGAGGCGCCCGAGGGGCCCACACCCTAGGGCGGCGCGCCCCCCTCTTGGCCGCGCCGCCACGTGGTGTGGTCACCTCGTGGGCCCTCTCCGTCTCTCCTTCGGTGTTCTGGAACCCTCCGAGGAAAATAGGAAGTTCGGCTTTTGTTTCGTCCAATTCCGAGAAGATTTCCTGTGTAGGATTTCTAAAACCAAAAACAGCAGAAAACAGGAACTAGCGCTTCGGCATCTTGTTAATAGGTTAGTGCCGGAAAATGCGTCAAAATGATATAAAGTATATATAAAACATGTGAGTATTGTCATATAACTAGCATGGAACATAAGAAATTATAGATACGTTTGAGACGTATCAAGAAGCAGATCTTGAAGATGAGGGTCCCGCATGACTAAAGCTAGCGGTACGTCTTCGTCGTCGTCAATGTTATTGTTCGCATCTTTAACATTTTGTTCATCATTATACTGATGATCTGCATCGTCCCGTGCGACAAAATCTTCATCGTCATCAATATCATGATGCCCTCCTTCTTGCCGGCCATTACCACCTGCTGTCGTCGCCCCATTGACCTCCGCGCCATCATCATCATCATCATCACTCATCCATTTAGTGTGTTCATGCATGAAACCATTAGTGAGCAGGTGCCCCTGCACTTTGCCTGAATAGGGGTCAACCCATTTCCCTAGTTTACATTTTCGACACGGACACAATACCTCTGTGAAATTATTTTCATACATGTCGGCGATCGCATGTTTGAGATATCTCATCACGATGCTTACCCTCCTCTTGATGACCATTATCGCCTGCACGACAAGATATACAATATTAGAACCATGCATCCGTCGGTAGTTTTCACTGAGAATTTCGGCATGACATTCCTACACATTAGGACCTAGGAGCGCCAGAAATGTGCCGAAACGGAAACTTAACGAATCAATATTTCGGCGCAACGTTGGCAACTCATTTTCATCTCTTCAAATCGCTCGGTCGCCGACACAAACACAAACACAACATATATATGCCACACACGCTTTGCTTCAAATTTCCAATATACGACGATTTCATTTCTCAATTTTTTCATTAATCACCTATTTGCTTGATATATTAGTAGACGAGATCGAGACGTCACGCCGACCACGACGTATGGATTCATATTTTCTAATCTAGATCTTGATCTACATTAAGCGGTCAATATGGGATAGATAGATCATATCTACATAAGGATGTGGGAGATGCATGTAGAAAGGGAAGATTTGCTCAAAAAAATATTAATTTTTTTAGTCAAATTGGCTAAATTTGGGAGAAGGGCCGGGTTGTGTGAGAAAAGTTGTGTGTGTGTGTGTGTGGGGGGGGGGGGGGTGAGTGGGTTGGCAGCAATAATACCCCAAGTTACTGCCGGCGCACCAAGGTGTGGGCGCTCTGGCAGTATTTTGGCCTTTCGTCTGTATTTGGTGCGGGCCAGGCACATCAAATACTGCCGGCACACTAGGTCAGGGTCACGCCGACAATAGTAAATTACCGCCGGTGCGCCAAGGACCTGGTGCACCGACAGTATTTGCTGGGCCTGGCCGGAGCAGGCGTGGCATGGCCACATTTTACCGCCGGCGCATCTTACCAAATGGTGCGTCGGCATTAGCTCTTCAACACCGGCGCGACGAGACACTGGCGCGCCAGCAATATTTGCCACCGGCGCACCCAAAAGCTTGTGCGCTGGTAGACCTATAGGCGTTTTCCTAGTAGTGGATGTTATAATATTCAGTGGATGTTTGCACAAATTTACATGCATAAATGTTTAGTTTGAAGCACCAGAAATTTACATTTGTCAATTTTCTCAGAACCATTTTAGTATGTACATTTAAAGTATTTTTAATGATGATTTTATAATGGATACTCGGTTGTTCGGCGCTGCTCCACGGAGGATTTCAGAGAATTTAGAAGCTAGAGAGTTGCCGAACACGCCCTAAGTAACCAGAAACACAGCAGATTCAGTGCCCAGTAACACACAGTACACAGCAGAGTTCTTCTAAGATGAGTATTGGAGCAGTTCTAAGGAACTGAAGAAACAGACAAGCAGTATAAGGAACAGTTGGAACAACACCAATCAGCTGGTTTAGTTCGAAGGAACTGAAGAAATAGTACGCGCGCAGGATGACCACTTAAAAAACAATAGATGAATGAATAGGCTAGATGGGCCAAACCCAAATCGCCGGGTCATGCACCTGGAGCGCAATAGCGCACGAGTATATGCTCCCCAAGTGCGGGCTCTCCAGGTTTCTATGCCTGGGCTTCCAGAGACAGCTCAGTTTACTCCTAGCTTAATAGTGTGGGCTCAGTTCGCCAAAACTGTAAATGGAGGCTGAGTTACACATATCTTTTTATTTTCAAAAAAATAAAAGTCCTATTTTGAAGTTTTAATTTTTTTGAAAAAAAATATGTGTAGCCAATGATATATGCTACAAATATGCAAAATCTTAATGCAAAATTATTTGTATCCTAGGATACATAAAAATGATAAAATCTGACAAATTTTATAGTTTAAAAAATATGTATTTTTCACTATACTCAGATCCACACATTTCTCATTTTTTAGTTAAATTATAAGAATTCCATATTGAGATTTTACACGTTGTAGATATCGTCATTGGCTACATCTAGATTTTTTAATCTTAAAAATTTTATTTTTGAATTTTGAAAAATAAAAGACTACATATATCTTGGCCTCCATTTGCCCACTCTCGCTTAGTTTTTGATTAAAATAATTGGGCTTAGTTTATGCAATGAGTTCAAACTTGTTCTCAGAAAATAAGGTGATGCATCCGGTGGTTTTAGGGGCGCGATTTTTCAGAGGCATGATTTTCTGTTTCTATTTATCCTTCAAGGAGTAATAAACAAGCCAATCTAATTTTTACTAAGGTACCGCCTCTCGTGTAACTCCCAGGGCGTCTCGGGCGAAACCCTAGCCGTTGTCGCCCCCACCCATCCACCCGCGCATCTCCCTGCCGCCGTCGGAGGAAGCCGTGGGGCAAAATCCCGCCCGGTAGACGGTGGTGTGGGCTCTCATCTCCGAGCGCGACTAGCGACGGGGGAGGAGGGGATCCTTCTCACTTGGTGGCACTCCAGAAGGAGCTTCCGGCGGCCCTAGACAACGTATCTCGTTCGGCGGAGGTGGACGGCGCGACGGGGGCCTCGGACTTCTTCGGCGACCTTGGAAATCGTTGTGGACGCAAGGGAAACACGACGCCTAGTTCGGGGTACTCTTATCTCCGCGTGGTCCGAGTGGTGGTAGTGGTGCTCGATGAGATCTCCGGTCAGTTGTTGGGAATCGGTGGGCGACGATGTGTGGGTCTGCCAATCTGGTTAATAAGGGAGGTGGTCCTTGGGGTTTTCTCGTGCTAAGATTGTGTTCTCCTTGATGCAGGCCCCCGTTGATCTAACGGAGACGATTTCCATAAGGCTCCACCGACGATCTCTAGTGGGCACTTGATGCCTTGATTGCAGGATTGGATAGGATTCAATCGTATGCATCCGTATTCTGGCCGTGCGGCTTCAGGAGAGAGTTACGCGAAGCTTCACTAGTTGTTGCCATCATGGGCTATGTCGGTTTTCGATTTTCATGGAGAAGACACTGGGGAGGCTGAGGTTTGAGGTCTAGTAATGGTGGACCGAGTCTTTATGGGAATGAAGACTTTGCTCGGTGTTTCTTGACTTGCAGGCGACATCGGCAAGCGGGGGCGGAAATACAAGAGAACTACAGAGTCTAATCTTTTTTTTTTGAAAATGTGTTGTGTATTACTTAGAAAACAATGTTTTGATTACAATCTTCCAAGGCCGCTTTCGACACGCAGGTCGGCATCGCACCTTGTAACACTCCACCACACAACACACTACGACTATATTGGCAAAGACCATGGGCAACATTATTACAATTCCTGCTGACTTTAGAGACAACAACTTGTCGATCGGGTGGTTTCATCCTATTGAATTCCTTTGCAATGAAACACACTTCGGATCGATCACAGCTGTCCTCTCTAAAAGCATGTATCACTGAAGAGCAGTCTGTTTCGATGATAAGATTTGCAGAATAGTTTGCAATTCCCAACTTCAAACAAGCAATAGCTTCTCCCATAGCTGCAGATTGACAATGAGTAATGACATCCTATGCTGAGAGGAGGATGTTACCCATATGATCCCGCAGTACCACACCCCAAGCACCATTCTGTTCTTCTTTTAGGAAACTTGCGTCGACGTTGCATTTTATCCATCCATCAGGTGGTTTGTCCCAGACTTCCCTTTGCTCTTGTCCCAAGTTTTGTGTCTTCTCTCCTATAAAAGGCAGGTCGTCTATTTTTCCTTTTCCTTTTTTGTCTACTGTAACAGAGTCTTATCTTTCATGGTAAAATTCCAAAATCTTCTCTTTCGGGTGTAATTTATACTATCTTCGCGATATTAATATATTTTCATTATAAAAAAGTCCTACTTGTTTTGGGAAAAATTATAAGTTGTCATCTAGGTGTCCATTCCGAAATGGAGGACCAAGATCACCTTGCGGGGATAAAATTCTCACGTGGGCGCGGTATAATATCCGCAAAAAATAGGGACGTGGTTCATTTTGGCGATGTTTTTCTTTCTATCTGACTTATTTTACTTAGTAGCACGATCTTATTCCTAGATCAAACAGTAAGTACATTAGTCGCACCGTCGTGCATCGTGTTGTTTTCCTCCATGCATGGTACAGAGAAGGGTGGATTGACCATTTCATGGCTTCTCCGTGAGCTCGGCACGGAATCTTGACAATTGACTCGCACTTGCAGGAGGATTCACATGTTTCTCTCCCGACCTTTTCTTGCCTACATATTCATCACGCGATAACACCAGCTTATAGTCGACCCTTTCTATGATAATGCTCACGGCAGTGTCTTAGTTAACTGCACGCAGCCTACGCCCAATAACTACAAATTCAGATGCAGCGGAAGGTTCAGTGCTCCCGTCAGAAACTCCTTACACCAACACTTAGCGTACGCCTTGTTCAGTTACGTCTACACAGACACAATATGGAACTATGGTGGTAGTTTGTTTCCTACACTTGTATCAGCACGTGCACACACTGTACCACGACTGCTTTTCTTGTTTTACTCGATCTGTTCGAGACTAAAAATAGAAGAAAATATTACAGATTCCATATATTTGAAGCAAATGGTTTCGGTGAAAATTTCGGAGAATTTCCGGCAAATTTCCACAAAGTTCACGCAGCAACCCTGCACAAAGCCTTCCTAATCAAGAAAGTCCAGAGCCATGAGCGCTACCTGCAGCATTGCATGCATCAGAGAACATCTCTCTCGCAGTCTCGCTGAATTTTCGCTAGCTTCATCTGTTACAGCGATAGAACATCTAGAATGATTTCTTGTCAGTTCATGGGGCTGAAAGGTAAAGGCCGTCGCGATCATACAAAATGAAGAGTTCCAGCCCTTTCCAGAAAAAAAATGACGTCTGGAAGTTGAAACGATGTGCCAGGTTTTGGTGCAATCATACGCACGGCTTCAACCGTCCTGAGCATGAGTTGGTGTCAGTGGTTATACAGTTTGAAGACTTCCAGCACTCCGAATGTACGCATGTGCTATGTGCTTATGGTAGGTAGGCGATTATGAAATGTACTCTTATAGACTGTACGTAGTAACTTACTTCCTTAATTTTATCTAAGCCTTGGTTGTTGGTGCCTGGAGTTCTTGTTGCCGCCTTTTTCATGTCCGGGAGAGAGTCGCTGGCGCCTGGCGTACTTGGCGGACTATAGTGGCGATGGTCCACGCCGGCGGACCGATGTCGACCGGTTCAGTGTATGTCTGAAAATGAAAATTGACGACACTAGAGTGCAGAACAAAAGAGGCAGATATGCGTCATCCAGCCGGCTAGCGTCTGTTCGACAGTTTTCTTCCGTTTTTCGGGGGAAGATGAATTAGTCGACCGTTTGGCATCCATGGCAATGATTAGCGTTCTCATTTGGGTGTTCTTCCGTCACCTGCTACGTGGTAGAAATAGAATAAAGTGTACTAGATTTTGGTGAAATAATATTGAATCGAAATGGCCGGTAGTCTCCATGTTGGTTGGATATTTGGACCTTAATTTGAACGTTGTCATCTCGAGAGAAAAAAACACTGAATTCATACTTCACCCCACTGCCGGAGCAGAGAGCAGCGAGAGGTCAAAATGAACAGGCGGTGACTAAGCTAAAGGTTCAATTACCAACATTCAGCGTTTACAGTGTCGTTTAAAGCCCATCAGCAGAAGAAGAAACTGAAAATGGATTACATACCACCAGCAAAGCACAACAGCTTACAGCAAACGATAAGCAATAGGAACATCCAGATCAGCAAAGCGTCAGAGGAGAGATTAAGTTAATCCTCTACTATAATTGACAACTGAACAAAAATAAAATAAAATACAAACGATCAAAGCTAACCAACCAACAAATCTAGTCAAAATAGAAGTGGTCTGATTTGGTGCCAAGGCAGAAAAGGCGCAGCTTCCCCCTCGTGTGCGGAGCTGCGGATAGACCATGACCGACCTAACTGCCAAGTCCATTTTCTCTGAAATGTGTTATTAATCAAGCAACTCGTTCGAACAAGGCTAATTTACTACTGATCCCTAAACAGATACTAGTTCGTTTTGATTACCAAATTCGAATGTGCTTCCGGATCTAGTTGACTATACATGTTCTTGATGTTTTTTTGAGGAAGCGCAGGAGAGCTGCGATTTCATTGATAGAGGAAAGAGTTACAAGGAACTCAAAAACCAGAAAGCAAGATTACAAAGAAAAGCCCCGGAAGGCAGCAAGGCGGGACACGACTACTCTCGTGCTCTAAGGTGCCAGCAGCCGGCCATCGCCCAACACGAGCGTTTGTCTATGATGTCGCGAAGAACTTCTGTCGGTCTATGCTCGCGAGCGCGGAAGATACGGTCGTTACGCTCCCGCTTGATGTTGCTTCAAGTGAACTGCTCCAACCACGCATCTTTATATCTAGCTATACATGGCGATGGTGCATGCACCCCTTGACCTTGCATTGTGGGAACGAGATCCTCTAACTTTCTGTCTGGCGTCTGTCATGCACTGTCTCAGACGTACAGGTAAACTAAACACGGTTAGCAGAACCAGTAAGAAAGAAAGACACCATCAGGTCATATCTAACACCCAAAAGACCGGGCAGAAAACAAGGAATGTAGAAAGAGGAGTCTAGCAAAGCTTTTTCCCCCTTCTATTAAAAACTTGTTTTCCCGGAATCCCTCTGCCGTCAGGTTCTACTCGACTCCACAGCGCTGCTGACATGAGAGATCCAGGTGCAGAGCCGAGACACTAACAAAACAGTGAAAAACTATTTTTACATAGATATTACTTAATATAAAAAATTTGGTGGCCATATAGTAGAATAAAATTTAGAATTACATACTTTTAATAACACGAAAATAAACTTTTATATACAAGTTATGCTAAAGTTGAATTCAATATAATTATACTAAACTTTTATACTTATTAATAGTTTTTAACATATTGTAGTAATATGTGCTGTATACAATAATGTTTCTAAATATTTATTATTTTGTTTTCCATTATATAGTTACAATGTATAGCAGTGCAAGTACATCTAAGTTACATAATTTTTTTCGTTTCTACAATACTTCCCTTAACAAGAGAATCGTATGCGGAGGAAGGTATTGCAAACGGTGTCAGCTATAATGTGCAAATGGTTTTTGTCTGCGAAATCTTTTATAGATATTTTGGTCGTCAAATGTTCGGAAGTTCACCTATTTAGTCCGAAATGAGAAATAAAAATCTTCACGCCGTTTACCTCCTTGCCTATAAAATGTGTCGCCCACTCCCCCCTCCGGCGGCCTACCCACCTCTGCACCATGCCTCCCTATCAATCCACTCTAGGTTGCATCGACCTTGCGCCGTCAGATGCGGAGGAGGAGCAGTGCTCACAGTACAACGCTGCTGGGGGAAGCATCATCGACATTACGAGGTCTAACTCGGAGGAGGAGCACGCTCCAGAGCAAGAGAGCACGTTGCAGAGGACGATGATCTGACCGGGATGGAGAAGGACTTGGAGGAGCAGATGGTGCTGGAGCAGTCCATCAAGTCGGAAGCTGTGCATTGCATGATGCAGGACTCCTTCGAGACTCTACGCGAGGACCGGCTGCGTGCATAGCTGCATGCCAAGAAGAAAGGTAAAGAAGGTCGGCCGTGCAGTGCATGTTCCGCAATTTCCCGCCGACGAGCTTGCTGCACCTTCAAAGCAGAAGCATCAGGAACTAGCGGGCAGTTCGCCGATGATGCCGAGGCATCAGGCTCCGGATAGGGCGTAACCGTCGACTATGGAGATGCATCATACACTAGAGTCATCTACGTCTCCTCTCATGATGAGAAGGACGTTTAGTACTTAACATAGTTATTTCCAACTTTATTAGCCCCTATATATGAATGTAATGTGAAGTTAACACCTGCCTTTTTTATAACAGGAAGGACAACCATACTTGATTGATGCTCTTCCGACTAATGCTCAAATATTATTGATGGTCTTTCGTAAAAGGAAGAGAAACGGCCCAGTTTAATTGGTTCCCCTCTGGTCTAAGCCCAAATATATTATGAACTATTCTTCAAAGATAAATTGTGCGCGATATAAACTTATATAAGTGCAAACATAGAGCAAACAGCCTAGTTTAAATGAATCGTGTGTGGAGGCGCAAGTGTAAAACAATCGTGTGCAAAGAACGCATACCACTTTATGCAACATCAATGTGAGCTAATGCACATAGCGCACACGACTTTCCTTGCATAAATCGTGTACGATTAGGGGCCATACGAGCCCGTTAAACGCAATCCTACCATTTTTTTGGGATATATAAGAACCACCAAGGTCCGTCCAGACTCACTCCACGATAGCTGTCTATACATATTTAGGAAAACGTAGGTCACCTTGCTCCCCTTGAACACGTGGTCGGCGTGTCGGAAGCTGCTACATTTTTTTTCGAAATGGGGGGAAATATCGCTCTAGCTTCTGCATCCAAAGGATGCATACGGCTTTTTTTATTAGATTATTCACGAAACCTTACAAAAAACAATACAAAAGATCAATCTCGAAGCAACCTTACTATACCTACAGTGGGATGAAGAGGGTGACAATACACCAACTCACATCATCCAAAACTAAATGCCTTCCCAAATTGCCCAATAGCAAGTGAGAATGACATCCAGTCAAGCAGACTCTCAGCGCACGCCAACGCACACGCCACATGAGTTGCTCCCGCCGTCTTCCTCGACTCCATCTTCAAGAGAGATCATCACATTAACCTTGCAAGACCTGCCGTCGATGCCACCATGACGCCAGACGGCTCCACCATCCTGCACATATACATCATCCCGCATCTGTCGTCGATACCCTGCAGCACCATGCCGCTGAGACTCAGCGCCAACAATGTGGTAGATGAACACCACTCCACCGAAAATTGCCAACATCCAGCAGCTGCTCCAAAAATGATGCCCCAAGAGGTAGAACGACGCAGGCCGCGCCGCCATCGTCCGATCCGGGAGACCCAGACCTAGGGTTTCCCCCCGGAGCAGCACGAGTGAGAAAACCGCAGACTGCGACGACGATGCCTTCAAGAAGGTAGCGGCGCGACACGTCGCCATCGTCCGCCAACCGAGGTCGGAGCACGGTTTTCACCGGCATCCGCGCATCCCAACTCGCCGAGTGTAGTGCCAAGACAGCAAAGATGACGCCTTCGACAAGGTAACGACATCGACCGATGCCGCCATCATCCGCCAAGACCGAGGCCGAGGCTCAGTTTTCACTGGCCGCCATGACACCCCGGACTAGATCACCATTGCCGGAAACCTGTGTGAGATCCCATGATCCCCCACACAGGACTACCAGCCTGGCCGACCACCTCCGACGAAGAAGAAGGCCGCCTCCACCGTCGAACCCGAGGCTGCTGCCCTGGGCTTCCTCGAACCGCGGGAGAAACCCAAGGTCACCACCCCGCACCAGCGAGAGGCGGAGGGGATGGCGCAAACCGTCCCACCACCAGCCACCACCGGTGTGCCACGGACGGGAGGCAGGGGAAGCCGCAGCACCATGGCCACCGTTGCCCCTCCTTCCTCCAACCGCCACCGCCCCGCCATCACACGGGAGGCAGGAGGTCCCCCGCCGCAGCCTCGAGGAGAGTGCCCAGCCGCCGTCCCCGCCGCGGCAAGAGGGAAGCCCGCCGCCACGCCCCATGGCCTTTGCCCGGCGGCGCCGCCGGCGGCGGCGGGATGGGACTAGGGTTTCAGAGGGTTAGGTGCGGGACATGAGTAGCTTTTGCAGTCTTCCCTTGCCAGAATGGAGTTGACCTCGCCGGGGGCTTCTTCATCGATTGCGTTGGTGAACCTCGCCATCGAACTCCGATACCACCGGTCAAGCTATCTCGTCCTCGCCAGCTCCATCTTCTCCCGGGGGTATAGGTTCTTTCTCATGATTTTTTATTTAAGTTGACCACCGATATGATGCGTAACACAGTTAGTATGGCCGGATGCATCTGAATATTGTGTTAGGATCGGTGAGTTTTGGTTCTTTTAATCACTACCATGGTTAGCAAGGCCGGTTTCATTAGAATATTGTGAAGTCTGGATGTTGTGTTCTGTATGTTATGTTGTATGCAGTGCCCGATCTACTCTTAGCTAGGGGATGCACAATGTTCTAGCTGGATTGAAATACTTTGTTAAATAATAGCATTTTTGTGTATTGTTTGATCTATATGTTCATGTGTATAGCATAGATTCATTAGATCCATTGTGTAAGCACAATTAATTTCATGTGTTAGATCTACATATTACTATTTTTTTCAATCTGCCTCCTATAGTTAATTATAGCTATCATCTTATAACATGGATTTTATTTTGGTGACACTTCGTAAGATGTTGATTGGCTGATTAGGGCTACTGGTGTCTTCTGTTTCACTCCGAATCTGACCCCAAATCATTTCTTCTTAACCAGCTTAAGTCTAGCTATCATGTGTTTGGTATGTTCATATTCTAACTACAAAGATTTGGTTGTGCAGTTTGTTTCGGGTAAGATACCGGCATCTTGTCATAATGATTTGCAAACCGTCACTATTCCGATGTTTTGGTGCACTACTGTTATCACCAGAATTTCACCGGATCAGAGGTGGGCCGCGATTGGAGATGGGCTTGAAGAATATACATGGAAGGAATACATGAATCGGCCTTATATGCAAAGTTTGGGCTAGTTTGCCCGTGTATCTGTAATATAGTAGGATACGTGTCGATTAGATAGAGTTTGGCTCGTGCCCGGTTGGGATTATTCCCACGTTAGAAAGTCTACGGACTATAAATATGTATCTAGGGTTTATGAAATAAACAACAATCACGTTCACCACAAACCAATCTAGGCGCATCGCCAACTCCCTTGTCTCGAGGGTTTCTTCCGGGTAAGCATCATGCTGCCTAGATCGCATCTTGCGATCTAGGCAGTACACGTTTATTCGCTGTTCATGCGTTGCTCGTGCTGAAGCCTTGTTGATGGCGAGCAACATAGTTATCTTAGATGTGTTAGGGTTAGCATTGTTCATCGTATCATATGCTGTCGTCGTGCAACCCTTAGACGTCTAGCCGCCCTTACACCTATCTTAGGTGTAAGGGCGGCACCCCGCTTGATCATTATTTAGTAGGTCCGATCCGTTATGATTGCTCCTTGTTCTTCAAGGATTAGTTTAATATCTGCATAGTTAGGCCTTACAAACGGGTTGAAGGATCCAGTGGCGCGTAGGGTGTAGTTTGCTAGCCCTAGACAGGATGTTCCGGGGATCAACTTTGTGTTGGTTTTTAGGCCTTGTCTAGGGTCGGTTTACGATCACCGTGCGTGGCCGCCAGGCTCAATCACGAGTAGGATGTTCCGATTATGTGGTGAAAACCCTAAATCGTAGTAGGTCGTTTTAGCTTTATATTGATCAAGCAGGACCACCATATATTCGTACACCTCGTACGGATCATGGGTGGATCGGCTCTTTGAGCCGATTCACAGGACAACCTGAGAGCCGATCGAGGCTCGTATTTAATGTTTACGTGTATGCCATGCAGGAAACTAAGCGAGGCACATCCATCACCTTCCTGACCAGGTATAGGTCAGGTGGCACGCCCTTGCACCAGCATCGGACGTGCGTGCCGAGTCTTTGCGGGCCATCACTCGGAGGGACCAGGGTCAGCCGCAGTCCTGGGAGCCTCCCGGCTCTACTGTGTTGCCCGTCGCTGCTCGCCGGTGGGTTTCTGACCGCAACACATTCTGGCACGCCCGGTGGGACAGTCTTCGACATCAACCGCATCGCCATCTACATCTGAGATGGCGGAAGGCACTCCAGTCACGTACGAGGATCTGACCGAGGAGCTCAAGAAGAAGTATGACGAGGTCAAAGCAATCCTCGAAGCCGACCTCATCGGCTCTTTTCACAGAACCCGCTCACATGGCATCAGGTGGAAAGGGTTCTCACCTGAAGGCGCGCTCGATGGAGTGGACCTGTCCGCCCCGTCAGAAGAACGCACCAGGTCTCTGCGTCAGGAGATTAACTTCATGGTAGCTCATTCGCTACACCGCCATTCTGAGAGCCTAGTGAACACTTTGGAGCGTGTCGCTCTTCGGGTGATCCAGGAAATCATGAGGCATCAGTACTCTCCGTCAGGACCAGCTCTAGGGACTCACCAAGGAGAGACGCCACTCCAGTCCCGACCGCCGCTGCCATTCGCGTTGGCAGCACCAGAAGTGCCGAATTCACTGGCATACGCCGTTGACATGGTGGAATGCACGTACCCTGGGAGGTGCCAGCCAAGATTCTCGTTCAACATCAACATGGTAGGACTTGGGCGCCACCCTGGTAAGGACAGAGACGAGGGCAGCTGCTCTCATAGCGAGGACAAGGAGGAAGCCGTTCCACACGATCGGCTCCGACACTTCCAAAAAATCCTGGTTACAATCAAGATGAAGGCCGATTCCAGCAATCGGCCCGTATTATCCCTACCACACGTTCTCCCTGTATTTAGTGTCGACCTCACAGGTGACGGAAAGCTAGGGTATGGGTTTACATCGGCTGATGAGCTAGAAGAAGTCGACATCGGTCCTGGGGATAAGCCGCGACCAACTTTTATCAGCAAGAAGTTAGATCCACATCTTAGGGGTCAGATGATAGCTCTGTTAAAAGAATACCCAGATTGCTTTGCATGGGATTACACAGAGATGCATGGGTTAGACAGGAGCATCATTGAACATCGGCTCCCCCTTAAGAAGGGATTTCGGCCGTTCCAACAACGAGCACGTCAGATGAAGGCCGAAATTCTGGAAGAGGTCAAGAAAGAGATCGAGAAGATGTTGGCCGCCGGGTTCATCAGGCCATGCAGGTATGCTGAATGGATCTCCAGTATCATTCCTGTAGAGAAGAAGGACGGCCGATGGCGGTGGCCATCGATTTCCGAGATCTCAACAGAGCCACTCCAAAAGATGAATATCCGATGCCTGTGGCAGAAACGTTGATCAATGCAGCTGCTGGCCACAAGGTGTTGAGCTTCATGGATGGCAACGCCGGCTATAACCAAATCTTCATGGCTCCAGAAGATATACACAAGACCGCATTCAGAGTACCAGGGGCAGTAGGCTTGTTTGAATATGTAGTCATGACCTTTGGGTTGAAGAATGCTGGTGCAACGTACCAGATAGCCATGAATTATATATTTCACGACATGATCGGCAAGTTGGTGGAAATCTACATCGATGACGTGGTAGTCAAATCTGTCTCCATGGAGGGACACTTGGATGATTTGCGACGCATCCTAGACCGAACTCGGAAGTTCGGACTGAGAATGAATCCAAAGAAGTGTGCTTTTGGTGTGACGGCCGGTCAGTTCCTAGGTTTTCTGGTTCATGAACGGGGAATTGAGATCGGCCTGAAAAGTCAAGAGGCAGTGCGTACCATGCAGCCGCCCACTACGAAGAAGGAGCTCCAACGTCTTATCGGCAAGATCAACTTTGTCCGACGATTCATCTCTAACCTGTCAGGACGAATCGAGCCGTTCATAGCGCTGGTGAAAATTAAATCTGATGACGAGTTTCACTGGGGGGGCAGAACAGCAGCAGGCGTTTGATGAGATTAAGCGGTATCTGACAACGCCGCCTGTGCTAGTTCCGCCCCAACAAGACAGTCCGTTCTATATCTACTTATCAGTAGCTGACACGTCCATCGCTTCGGTGGTGGTGCAACTCTATGAGGGTGTTGAAAAGGTCGTTTTCTACCTCAGCAGAAGGATGTTGGACGCAGAGACAAGGTATCCTGAGGTCGAGAAGCTTTGCCTTTGCCTGTTCTTCACCTGCACCAAGCTTCATCACATCCTTTTGACGGCAGAGATCATCATCATATGCAAGTCAGACGTTGTCAAGCACATGCTGTCGGCCCCTGTTTTGAAAGGCCGACTTGGTAAGTGGATGTTTGCGTTGTCGGAGTTCGATCTTCGGTATCAGCCTGCGAAAGCAGTCAAGGGACAAGCGTTGGCCGATCTTATAGCTTAACGGATTAATACTAATATAGCAGCACTATCTGTACGTGCATGGGCTATGTTCTTCGATGGATTGGCTTGTGACGATGGTTGTGGCATCGGCATTCTGCTCGTGTCGCCTCGGGGGGCAACATATTCTTTCGCCATCAGGCTATCTACCCCTTGCACCAACAATGTTGCTGAGTATGAGGCAGTGCGCAAGGGAATGGAGTTGCTTTTGGAAGCCGGGGCAGAGGTAGTGGAGCTTTTTGGAGACTCGAAGTTGGTGATCTCCCAACTCACGGACGAATACAAGTGCGAGAGTGAGTCACTTTTTCCATATTGGATGGAATGTCGTGAGCTGATGACACATTTTCGGTACATCAATTTCAATTGGGTCCCAAGGTCTCAGAATACCGACGCCAATGATCTCGCACAGATGGCGTCAGGATACAAGGACGTACCAGACGGGTCAGAAGTTCAGGTACAGTTCCTGGAACAGGATGATTGGAGAGCCGATATCTTCAGTTATTTGAAGGATCCGGCTCGGGGGGCACCTAAACGGATAAGATACAAGGCTACGAAATATGTCCTTATAGGAGATGACATGTTCTACAGGATGTTGGAAGGGTTACTACTCAAATGCCTGGGACCAACTGAGTCTAATCGGCTCTTACATGAGGTGCATGAAGGCGCCTGTGGAACTCACCAATCGGCTCATAAGATGAAGTGGTTAATTAGGCGATCAGGGTTTTATTGGCCTACCATGCTTGAGGACTGCTTCAAGTACTACAAGGGATGCCAAGCGTGTCAGATGTTCGGAAAAATTCAGATGGTACCCGCATCAGCGATGAACCCCATCATCAAACCTTGGCCATTTCGAGGTTGGGGCATGGATATGATCGGCAAAATCCATCCTCCGTCGAGCAAAAACCACGAGTGGATTCTGGCCATTACAGATTATTTCACCAAATGGGTGGAGGCCGTTCCCATGAAGAAGGTAAAATCGGAAGATGTTATCCAATTTGTCAAAGAACATGTCATTCATAGGTTCGGGATTCCCCAAACCATCACGACCGATGGAGGTTCGGTTTTTGTCTCTAAAGAATTCAGAAAGTTCTGCGATGACATGGGGATTAAGCTAATCCGATCATCTCCATACTATGCTCAAGCCAACGGGCAAGCCGAAGCATCCAATCAAAGCCTGATCAAGCTGATTAAGAGGAAGATTGACGAGAACCCTAGGGTGTGGCATGAGACGTTGTCAGAAGCTTTGTGGGCCTATCGCATGTCATGCCATGGAGCTATAAAGACTTCGCCGTACCAGCTTGTCTATGGGCAGGAGGCCGTATTACCTTGGGAAATTACGGCTGGATCGAGACGTGTCACGTTTCAGAATGACCTGACACCTGAAGAGTATGCAACCCTGATGAGTGACACTATTGAGGATGCAACGGAACTCAGACTTTGGTCGTTGGAGAAGATTAAAGAGAACAAAGCCAGGGTAGCTCGGGCATACAATAAGAAGGTGAGACCAAAGGAGTTTCAAGTTGGTGATCTAGTATGGGAAGCCGTGTTGCCACTAGGAACCAAGGATAAAGCATATGGCAAATGGTCTCCTAATTGGCACGGTCCTTACAAAGTCATCCAGGTTCTGAAGGGCAATGCCTACATGCTTGAACAGTTGGATGGTGTGAAGTTCCCAGTGGCCGTCAATGGCCAACATCTCAAGAAGTATTTCCCAAGCATGTGGGATGATGGACAGTGAGATATGGGGGCCGATTTTAAATCGGCCGGTAAAAAATTAATGTGTGTGTGTACATACAAATCACAGCCGATGCACAGACATCGACTTGAGAAAATATGCGAAGACAACAGTATGCTAGTACAGCCGATGCACGGACATCGACTTCAGAATAATAAAAGCCGATGCATTGTTATCGACTTTAGAGGAACAAGCTCAATTGAGCAGGTTAACAGATCGGATTCAGATCAGAGATCATGATATTTGAGATAAATCTCCTAGTGGATTTACTGAGGAGTTGAATCTGTGCAGTTAAGGTTGGAGGATGGTTTGGACATGGGCTGGACCTGTTTGACCATGTGAATAGGCAACTAGTGCAAGCCGATGCCCTGCCATCGGCTCTCTGTACAGCGACTTCGTTCGACAATCGGAAAAGTTGACAAGAAAGCAAAATTAATGGGGAAATACTTCTTCATTGATAATGGGATTTCTTACAAAGAAAGAGCCGATTGCTCGGGGAAGGAAGAACAAAAGAAAGGTCTATTGACCAATCTACTACTACTAGGCCTATACTAGTAGATCCTAGTCTACGGGACGTCGCTGCCCTCGTCGTCGTCCTCGGAGCTCTCGTCGGCACTGCTGCCGGCGGGCTCCTCGTCGCTGCTCCCGTAGCCCTCTACGGGAGCTTCATCCTCCTCGTCGTCGTCGCTGTCGTCGTCATCCCACCAGGTGCGGAGGTTTCGCCGGCGGGTAACCCTCGAGGGAGTCGTCGTCGTCGTCTTCCTCCTCCTCTTCCTCAGAAGAGGTGTAACCGTCCCAGGAGAACGAGTCGTCCTCGCTCCCCGACTCCAGCTCCCCATCAGCAAGGAACTGGAGGTCTTCATTTCCGCTGGTCAAGGACTTGTCGTCCTCGGACCCGGCGGAGGAGGCGTGGTCCTCCTGATCCCACTCCTCCGGGGCGCGTATGTCCTCCGGCGTCGGCTCGCCGGAGGAGGAAGACCGGTAGGAAAGACCGGAGGAGGAAGAGGAGGAAGAGTCCATGGTGGGAGAAGGTTTTTCGAGTGCTACAGAGGAATAGGGGATGAGGAGGGGATAGAGAAGCGAATTGCTCAATGCGGTTAAATAAAAAGGATACGGTGGAGATTCAATGCCACAGCAGTTTCCGAGGAAGTGGTGCCCAAAGAAAAAAAATTTGCCAGGTCACGCGGAGAAGCGGAGGAGGCAAGGCATCATGATGATGGATACTGCGACGGTTCTGCTCTGCCACGACATGACCCGATGAAGGAAAAGCAGAATGATTTTGGAATTGTCATTTCCAAAACCAGGGGGGCATGTGTTATCACCAGAATTTGACCGGATCAGAGGTGGGCCGCGATTGGAGATGGGCTTGAAGAATATACATGGAAGGAATACATGAATCGGCCTTATATGCAAAGTTTGGGCTAGTTTGCCCGTGTATCTGTAATATAGTAGGATACGTGTCGATTAGATAGAGTTTGGCTCGTGCTCGGTTGGGATTATTCCCACGTTAGAAAGTCTACGGACTATAAATATGTATCTAGGGTTTATGAAATAAACAACAATCACGTTCACCACAAACCAATCTAGGCGCATCGCCAACTCCCTTGTCTCGAGGGTTTCTTCCGGGTAAGCATCATGCTGCCTAGATCGCATCTTGCGATCTAGGCAGTACACGTTTATTCGCTGTTCATGCGTTGCTCGTGCTGAAGCCTTGTTGATAGCGAGCAACGTAGTTATCTTAGATGTGTTAGGGTTAGCATTGTTCATCGTATCATATGCTGTCGTCGTGCAACCCTTAGACGTCTAGCCGCCCTTACACCTATCTTAGGTGTAAGGGCGGCACCCCGCTTGATCATTTTTAGTAGATCCGATCCGTTATGATTGCTCCTTGTTCTTCAAGGATTAGTTTAATATCTGCATAGTTAGGCCTTACAAACGGGTTGAAGGATCCAGTGGCGCGTAGGGTGTAGTTTGCTAGCCCTAGACAGGATGTTCCGGGGATCAACTTTGTGTTGGTTTTTAGGCCTTGTCTAGGGTCGGTTTACGATCACCGTGCGTGGCCGCCAGGCTCAATCACGAGTAGGATGTTCCGATTATGTGGTGAAAACCCTAAATCGTAGTAGGTCGTTTTAGCTTTATATTGATCAAGCATGACCGCCATATATTCGTACACCTCGTACGGATCATGGGTGGATCGGCTCTTTGAGCCGATTCACAGGACAACCTGAGAGCCGATCGAGGCTCGTATTTAATGTTTACGTGTATGCCATGCAGGAAACTAAGCGAGGCACATCCATCACCTTCCTGACCAGGTATAGGTCAGGTGGCACGCCCTTGCACCAGCATCGGACGTGCGTGCCGAGTCTTTGCGGGCCGTCGCTCGGAGGGACCAGGGTCAGCCGCAGTCCTGGGAGCCTCCTGGCTCTACTGTGTTGCCCGTCGCTGCTCGCCGGTGGGTTTCTGACCGCAACAACTACATAAGACATTCTTTTTGTTAAGAGTGCCTTATGCAGTGTTACCAGAATACAAAGGTGGCGAGAAGACCACCGAAGATTCTCAATGAAGTTTGACCATTTGCAACACAACCTTATGTTGCATGGAGACAACGACGTAACCAAGAACTATTTATGTAAAACTCTCATTTTTATAGCTAGCAGTTAATCTATGTCGAAATACATGTATACATGTGGTGTGGTGTATGAAATGTACAATAGAATATAAATGAATTTTGCTACTTTGTTGTGAATGCAATGTTGAGTTATGGGCTACTGGGGACAGCTGTGCATTGCTTGTTGCATATATGAAACGTTAGTGGTAGCGGGCAGAAACCAAACAACTAGTTAACACAAATGTGTGCCATCTCTGTGGAATGCATACGCCGAAATTAAGAACACTGTTTGCGATCTTCTAGTCTGCTGGCGGTTAAAAAGGGAACACGGTGTGTGACAGACTAGCCTATTGCATACGATTTCACATAATGAACCTTGTGCGACATTGAACCCTGTCACACACGGTTTTGGAAACCGTGTGCTTTATTTTGGCGTATCTCCTACCCTCGCCTTCTCTACTAGCATTTCATTCTATATTTTTTCCAATGAACTTCAGTTAATGGTTATACATTGAACTAATTAGATAACATAATTCCAACCACATGATACGTAGTTTGGAATTAATTATTCGAAATGATACAATGCCACAATAATTTCATGTCATAGTTGAAACCTAGTACTTAAAGATACGGAAGACAAACATGACAAACACAAAGCCTAAAACTATATTTTCCAAATCGGCTACTTTTTTCTCCAATTTGGCAATCTGCAAGTCCATCCTTTAAGTTGAACTGGACCAACTGCTGCTTGTTGTGAATCTATCAGAGACAACAAGTACTTATGGTCAACCTCAATCATATCTCGGATTATCTCATCTAGCCATCAGAAATAATCGGAGTGCAAGAATGTGAAAAGTTAATTTGAACCAAAATAAATCTTCATATCGACACGGGGCACGGGAAAAAGTTGAATAAGTTTCTTAGAAATTTCCTTCATCTCCGTCCTAAAATGGTCGCATGTGAAGAATGGCCTTTCAGGGTTCTTGAAGGTGTGTGACACCTTGAAAACGAGTTGTGCCTCGAGCTGCCTATAGCCTAGGAAGATCAAGAACGGAAGCTCGATGCTCATGGGTCTAGGAGTTTGATGATGACATCTAAGGGACTTGTTTCCGCGAGCGGGATATACAACTCGCCTCGCCGAAACTCTAGCCACCGACGGTGGAGGCACCACTGTGAGTGGAGATAGATCGGAGGACTCGTTACAAGACCGGTGTGAGTTGCCAACATGTGTGCATACCATTTCTTAAGCAGATGATCTGGCAGGGCACCCCGGAGGACCCAACAAAAATTCTGGACTTATGCAATTCTTATAGAAAAAACCGCTATGAAAGTGTTTCCATCAAAGTTTGTTGAATTGACTAGAAAAGCTGTAGAAAATGGTAAGGTTAATATTATGGTTAACGATAAAGTAGATCCGTATGTTGTTACTAGGAAAGGGTTGCGCCAGGGAGATCCCTTTTCCCCCTTACTTTTTAATGTGGCGGCGGATGTTCTGGCAACCTTAGTTTCAAGGGCCCAAGAACAACGTTTTATAAAAGGATTGATACCGGAGATGTATGATGGTGGATTAACTTTATTACAATATGCGGATGATACAATTTTCGTGTTCGAGGATAAACTTGAGTATACTAGGAATTTAAAAATTATTTTATGCACTGTTGAACATCTTACTGGGTTGAAGATTAACTTTTCTAAAAGTGAGGTTTACTGCTTTGGTTCAGCTGTAGAAAAGCAAGAGGAATATGCGTATATATTCACTTGCAAAGTTGGAGAGGTGCCTTTTAGATATCTAGGGATGCATGTACACTATAAGAGACTTTGTAAGATTGATCGGAGGCCAGCAGAGGAAAAAGTAGAAAATAAATATCCCTGCTGGCAAGGGGGTCTGCTGTCTTTTGGAGGGAGAATAATTCTTACAGAGATTTGTCTTAGTAATGTGTCTGGTTTCATGATGTCTTTTTATAGAGTTCCAAAAGGAGTCCTTGAACGTTTTGATTTCTTTAGGGCTCGGGTTTTATGGCAAGAAAGGGAAGGGGTCCGCAAATACCACTTTGTGAAATGGGCTGATGTGTGTCAGCCAAGGGATCAAGGTGGTTTGGGACTCACAAATCTTGACGTTAAAAACATTAGCTTACTTTGCAAATGGTTATGGCGACTAGAGAATGAGGAAGGGGATTGGCAAAAAATCTTAAAGTTTAAATACTTTAAGAATGGTATTATTACGCAAGATAGAAAATATGTTGGTTGCTCCCATTTTTGGTCAGGTTTGATGGAGGTAAAAGACGTTTTTTATAGTTGTTGTAAAAGGGTGTTAGGGGACGGATGTAAAACTAGATTCTGGGAAGATGTGTGGGTGGGAGAGAAACCGCTATCTGTACTCTTCCCGAGGCTTTATAACTTGACTTTCTCACAAGATGTTTCGGTAGCTAGAGTTTTTGCACAAGATTTTAATTGCATTCAATTTAGAAGATGCTTATATGGGGAGTCTCTGGAAATGTGGAACAAACTTCTGGACATGTGTGGTAGTACTACCTTGTCACAGGAGCCTGATAGGGTGAGTTGGAAGTTAACCAAATCTGGAATTTTTTCTGTTAAGTCGCTGTATACTTATCTGATGGCTAGGCGAGTTCTTTTCCCATATAAGATGATTTGGAGGTTGAAAATTCCTCTTAAGATCAAAGCATTTATCTGGTTGATAGTGAAGAATAGAATCTTGACTAAGATTAACTTGGACAAGAAAGGATGGAAAGGTAGTGTCCTGTGTGAATTCTGTGGGGGAAGTGAAGATATGAACCATCTGTTCTTTGAATGTCCCATGGCTAAATATAACTGGAATGTGGCTAGTTGTGCTTTGGATATAGGAACAAAACCGGTGAACTTCTATGATTTGTGCCAGAATTGACTTCAGAAGTTCACTGGCCGTGATAGGACTGTAGTTATGGTGGGTACAACAGCTTTGTTGTGGAATTTATGGAAGACAAGAAATGCATCTTGTTTTCAACGGAAATTCCCTAACAACCCTGCTGAAGTGATCTTTTCTATGTGTCGACTAATGGATGATTGGAATTTTCTTCAGAAAGAAAAGGTTCAAGAGCTCGTGCGACGGGTGTCTGGACGGATTCGGAGAATTGCGAGCGAGATGTTTTGCAGAAGACATGGGTGGGCGCCTATGACAAAAAGGATATGTGACGGCTGACTCACTTCATCCGGAAAACTTGGATCCTTTATGTATAGAGACATGCCTGTCATTATGGTTGTTATGTCGTGTTCAACAGTTGGTGTTGTTTTGTACATATGGTCCTGGAAGTTTTAGTAACTGTTTAGATGGTTGGTCTTTTTAATTTGTGTGACTAAGCCTGGAGGGTTTAGTTGCTGTGCCATACATTTGGATGTAATGCTGACTATTGGAGTGCCATGTGGCCCCTACAATAAAAAAAAAACCGCTATCAGCGAAGCAAACGACACATTCTGACATGTATTAGTAGGTAACCGTCAGACATAGAGGCCTATCTGAGATGACCATCCATTTCGGAGTCTGGTGATAGCGCATATCAGCGACGTGCCCTACACCTGACGGGTACAGATTCTGACATGCGCTACCAGTTATGCCGCACGTGAGTGATGCATTTGGGCCAACCTTTGGATGTGCAAAAAAGTCACCGTAAATGGATTTTTAGGGTATCTCCAACCGAGCGATCCAAACGGACGCGCTGGACCGTCCGTTTTGGGCCGTTTGGGTGGCCGAGCGGACACGCGGACAGCGGCCTGCGTCCGCGTGTCCGTTTGGGTCGCACGCTGCGCCCAACGCGGCGACCTAAAAAGACGCCACGTGGTTCATCTTCCTTGCGCGGCGCTGCGCCATGGCAGGCCTCGACGGGACAGAAATGGTGGGCGGTGGAACGCGCGGGAAAGTTCCCGCGCGCACCAAGGTTCCCGCGCGCGCGAAAAGGCCATTGGCGCGCGCTCGCGCCCAAGTTTCCCGCCAGGCCGCCGGCTATAAAAGACGGTGGCGGTCACATACCGCATCACACCCGCTCCGCCGTCCTCTCCCCCTCCACCTTCTCCGGCGTCCTCTCCATCGCCATGCCGCGCACCCTGCAGGCCACGTGGGCCAAGCTCTCCCTTGCCGCCCGGGCCAGGTTCCCGCGAACGGAGGAGGAGGAGCGCGCGGACTCGCGGTGGGTCGCCGACGACGAGGCGCTCCGCGTCGCTGCCGAGGCAGCGGCGAAGAAGGAAGGGGACGCGGAGATGGTGGAGGCGGCCGCGAACGGCTGGCACGAGACCGCGGACGGCTGGTACGAGGCCGCGGAGGAGGGGGCGGCCGCCGCGGAGGAGGAGCCCATCGACGAAGAGGACCTCACGCTGGCGAACATCAACGCCGCCATCGAGGAGCGTCTCGCCGACCACACGCTTGTGACGAAGGAGCACGAGGCCACCTGCCGGGCCGGCCGCCGCCGATTAGGCGACCTCCTCGGCCAGAAGAACGAGCCGCCGCGTGACGAGAACCACGAGGCCCAGGCCGCCGGCCGCGTCCGCCTGGAGGCGCGCACCGCTGTGGAACGCGCCGCCCTGCAGGAGCTGGAGCTATGCGGGAAGCGGATGGTGCCGCCGCGGGAGGCGGAGCGCGAGCGCGCCCGAGGCACGCGGACGGAAAGGAGGAGGATGAAGGCCTCCGCCGTGCCACCCAGCTCGTAAGCTGGAGTGGAATCCTCACGCGTACAGGCCGCCCGCGTCGAGTGAAATCCACGGCCCCGACGGCGAGCCGGCGAGGAGTCGCCGGCGATGCCGCCGGCCCCGTACATATTAGGATAGAAGTAGCAGACTAAAAAAAATGTAATGGGTACTTTTTAATGAAAAAAATTATTTATGTCTATGACACGTGGACGAGGGGCGGACAAGGGGCAGACGCGAGCGGCCAGCCATCGGCGTCCACGGCCACGCAAACTCGTCCCAGATTTGGACCGGGTTTGGGTCGTCCCGGACGCCGCGGCCATCCGTTTTTGGGATGGGTCCGTGCTGGCCCGCGGTTTTGTCCTTTTCGACCCATCCCGCGTGGGTCGCCGCGTTGGAGATGCCCTTAGGCTTTAACCCATCACAAATAATGATGTTTGCTACTTTTGTACTAGTGAGTTGTACCCCGTGTATAGACATGCACATGAGCGTTCCAATTGTTAGATTATGTAATAGGGCCGGGCCTCTTTTTCTTTTCTGTTTTCAGCTCCTATACGTATGTGTATGGGAGACGTACCCTGTATAATACCTTTCCCGGGTTTGTGGCATATGATCAACACGCAATCGCTAGGAGACGAACCTGTCGTTCAAACCTAGGAACTTCGACATGGTATCAGAGCGAAGCTCTTCCTCGACAACCTAGCTGCCACCGCCGCTGATCCTCAGCCACCGCCGCCAGAAACACCGCCGCTGCCGCACGATACCTTCCGCCGCCGTCCTACATCAAAAAAGCAGACCGCCGCCACCGCTGATCTCCCAGCCGTCTCTGCCTCATACCAAACATCCAGGCCGTCGCTAAACCCCTCTGGCGCCGTGATCTACACCTCCTAAACACCCACAACCCTCTCAAAATCTCCCAGAATCAAATCCCCAGCCAATACACAGCCTATACACATCCGATCAAACCCAAACCCTAGATCAATCCAGCCATGAATTCGTTATCAAGCTCAGGTTCCGGCGCTGGTCTTGCAGCTGCCCTCGGTGCACCACTTGCACAGCAGCTCACGCGAGGAAATTTTCTCCTATGGAAGGCTCTAGTCTTTCCGGCGTTCCGTGGTGCCAATGTGATGGCGGTACTCGATGGCACCGATGCAGCCCCGGCCAAGACCATTGAAGTTGAAGATACGGAGAAGAAGAAAATTTTGAATGAAAATCCGGCTTATGTCGGGTGGCTTGCTCGTGATCAGCAGGTTCTTCGGTTTCTTCTCAACACCCTGTCACCTGATATTTTGTCACACCTCCTTGATGTGAGCTCTACTGCTGAGGCTTGGTCCGCCATCAACGCCATGTTCAAGATGGCGTCACGTACCAAAGCTCAGCATCTCCGCGAGAAACTGAATGACACGAAGAAGCTCTCCATGACAGCAGATACATACTACACCAAGATGAAAGGGTTCACCTCGGAACTGTCAGCGCTTGGTAAGCCAGTTGAAGATGATGAGATTCTTGGTTTTTTGCTGCATGGTCTTGACAAGGGTGAATATAATGCCCTGATTACTTCTGTTAATGTAAATTCTGGCACTACACTTGAGGATTTTTATGAGTAGCTTAGTTCCTATGATATGCGCAATGGAGTTGAAGAAAACGGGGAGTTTGTTTCTTCCGCAAATCTTGCTCAACGTGGCTGTGAGCAGCAGCAGCGCTCACGTGGTCGCACTCCACCTCCTCGCGGCCGCACCCCTGATCCTGCTCCTTACCGTGGTGGAGGAGGTGGTGGTTACCGCGATAGAGATGATGACCTTGGTTATTGGCGCTGTGATGAGCGCCAGGGTGATCGCCGTGACGATCGCCGTGACAGACGCCGAGATGATGGTGGAGGTGATCGTCGTCGCTCTGATGATGGTGGAGGTGACCGCCGTCGCTTTGATGATGGTGGTCGCCGGTTTGACCGCACCCCCACTTCCTATGTGGATACCGAGTGTCAGATATGCACTAAGCATGGCCATGCTGCTAGCAAGTGTTGGTGGCACTATTCAGATGACAAGAAGAACAGAGATGGTCGTGAGAAGGGTGCCCATCTTGCCTCATATGGTGTTGATACAAACTGGTCACATCACTGACACAGGGGCAACTGATCACATCACTGGCGAACTGAACAAACTCCTCATAGCCAACAAGTATCATGGACAAGAAAGTGTTCGCACTGCTGAAGGAACATGTATGAACATTAGTCACATTGGTAATTCAATTTTGCGCACTCCTCATGGTTCATTTGATCTTAAAAATATTCTTCATGTTCCCAGTGCTTCCAAAAATCTATTGCGAGTTCATCGTTTTACACTTGATAATCATGTCTTTATTGAGTTTCATCCTTTCTCTTTCTTAATCAAGGACCAAGCAACACGAAGAGTTCTGTTTAGAGGCCCCTGCTGGGGTGGTCTCTATCCCCTGGTGCCCATGTTCCATGAGACCTCCAAGCATGCTTTTATCTCAATAAAGCCATCATCCTCCACATGGCATCGCCGCTTAGGACATCCATCTTCGTTTGGGGTTCAGCAAGTTCTTAGAAGAAATAAAATAGCTTATACCCCAGAGAGTACTCCATATGTCTGTGACTCTTTTCAGTTGGCCAAGAGCCATCAGTTGCCATACCCCATATCCTCTAGTGTCTCTACTGCTCCTTTGGAGCAAGTATTCTCTGATGTATGGGGTCCTGCCCCTCTCTCTGTGGGAAAACATGCATACTATGTAATATTTATCGATGATTTTAGTAAATTCACCTGGATTTATTTGCTCCAAAAGCGTTCTGATGTTTATCAAGCTTTTTTTAATTATCAGCAATATGTTGAACGCAAGTTTGATAGGAAAATTGTTAATATGCAAACTGATTGGGGAGGCGAGTATGAAAAGTTGAATGGATTCTTCCAAAAAGTTGGCATCACACATCATGTATCAGGTCCTCATGCTCATCAACAAAATGGTTCAGCTGAAAGAAAACACCGCCATATAGATGAAGTTGGTCTTGCCTTGCTTGCTAATGTCTCCATGCCTCTTAAATTCTGGGATGAAGCTTTTATCACTGTAACTTTCCTCATAAACCTTCTTCCCAGCAAGGTTCTTGACTTTGAAACACCCACCGAATGTTTAATTCGTGTAACACCAAATTATGATGCACTTCGAACTTTTGGTTGTGCTTGTTGGCCTAATCTCCGTCCATACAATAAGAGAAAACTTGTTTTTCAGTCTAAACGGTGTGTGTTTCTTGGGTATAGTTCTCTACATAAAGGTGTGAAGTGTCTAGACATATCTACTGGTCGGATATACATCTCCCGTGATGTTGTATTCGATGAAAATGTCTTTCCGTTTGCCTCCCTTCATCCAAATGCCGATGCACTTTTTAAGAAAGAAATCTTACTTCTACCATCTTCCTCTAACCTCCATGAGAGTGTACATAATTGCAATGACCATATTGTGCCTATTGTTTCTGTTACTAATGTGGAATAGGTAGATGAAACTACAAAAGAAAATTGCACTGAAAACAGTGAAGAAATGGCTGCAGAAAATGAGACTGAAATTCTCTTAGAAACGGACGAAACAGATGCTGAACACGAGGAGGATCCTGCAGAACATTCTCCTGCCAACGCTGATCCCGAGACGCGGTGATCCGAGGCAGATTCTCCTACCAGGTCGCCTGTACCGTCATAGAGAAGTGGGTCCCCCACGTGCTGCGCGTCTCCCGCTGCAGAAGCGCGTGGTGGCCACCCGCCCGGCGGGGAGCAACCATCTGCACCCAACGCCACGCCGCCACATGCCGCCTCCGGACCGAGCAGCCAGCGCCGGGAGCCAGCGCCCACGTCCACCCCGCGACGTGCCGCGTCTGGACACAGGTCCCAGAACAATAGGTCTCACTCTGCCCCCTTGTACCCTGGTGGATCCTCCGTGGCTGATGCTGGTGAGGGCGAAAATGCTGCAAGCTCAAATTCTGAAAATTCCTCTAGCTCCTCAAGTTCTGATGCTGAAATTGCTCCGCCACCACCATCACCTCCTGGAGTTCGCACTCGGCTACAGAAAGGTATACATCATCCAAAGCAATATACTGATGGTACAATTAGATATGGTATGTTTTCCTCCACAGGTGAACCACATAATCTTACAAAAGCCATGAGTGATTCAAAGTGGCGTCAAGCTATGGAGGAGGAATATAATGCCCTCATTGAGAACAAGACTTGGCATCTCGTTCCTCTAAGCAAAAATAAAAATTTGATTGACTGCAAATGGGTTTATCGTATAAAGAAGAAGGCAAATGGTTCTATTTACAAATACAAGGCTCGACTAGTTGCAAAGGGTTTTAAGCAAAGGTATGGTATTGATTATGAGGATACCTTCAGTCCTGTGGTAAAAATTGCCACCATCAGAATTGTTTTGTCTCTTTCTGTTTCCCGTGGCTAGAGTTTACGGCAGCTAGATGTCAAGAACGTGTTTTTACATGGCGTTCTAGAAGAGGAGGTTTACATGAAACAACCCCCTGATGCGCGTGAGACACACGTCCGTTGGGAACCCCAAGAGGAAGGTGTGATGAGCACAGCAGTAAGTTTTCCCTTAGTAAGAAACCAAGGTTATCGAACCAGTAGGAGCCAAGAAGCACGTTGAAGGTTGTTGGTGGCGGAGTGTAGTGCGGCGCAACACCAGGGATTCCGGCGCCAACGTGGAACCTGCACAACACAATCACAGTACTTTGCCCCAACGTAACAGTGAGGTTGTCAATCTCACCGGCTTGCTATAAACAAAGGATTAGATGTATAGTGTGGATGATGATGTTTGTTTGCGAAGAGCAGTAAAGAACAATTGCAGTAGATTGTATTTCAGATGTAAAGAATAGGACCGGGGTCCACAGTTCACTAGTGGTGTCTCTCCCATAAGATAAACAGATGTTGGGTGAACAAATTACAGTTGGGAATTGACAAATAAAGAAGGCATAAAAATGCACATACATATATCATGATGAGTACTATGAGATTTAATCAGGGCATTACGACAAAGTACATAGACCGCTATCCAACATGCATCTATGCCTAAAAAGTCCACTTTCAGGTTATCATCCGAACCCCTTCCGGTATTAAGTTGCAAGCAACATACAATTGCATTAAGTATGGTGCGTAATGTAATCAACACGAATATCCTTAGACAAAGCATCGATGTTTTATCCCTAGTAGCAACAGCACATCCACAACCTTAGAACTTTCTGTCACTGTCCCAGATTTAATGGAGGCATGAACCCACTATCGAGCATAAATACTCCCTCTTGGAGTTACAAGTATCAACTTGGCCAGAGCCGCTACTAGCAACGGAGAGCATGCAAGAACATAAACAACATATATGATAGATTGATAATCAACTTGACATAGTATTCAATATTCATCGGATCCCAACAAACACAACATGTAGCATTACAAATAGATGATCTTGATCATGATAGGCAGCTCACAAGATCTAAGATGATAGCACAATGAGGAGAAGACAACCATCTAGCTACTGCTATGGACCCATAGTCCAGGGGTGGACTACTCACACATCGATCCGGAGGCGATCATGGCGATGAAGAGACTTCCGGGAGATGATTCCCCTCTCCGGCAGGGTGCCGAAGGCGATCTCCTGAATCCCCCGAGATGGGATTGGCGGCGGCGACGTCTCAGTAAGGTTTTCCGTATCGTGGCTCTCGGTACTGGGGGTTTCGCGACGAAGGCTTTAAGTAGGCGGAAGGGCAGGTCAAGGGGCGTCACGAGGGGCCCACACAGTAGGCCGGCGCGGCCAGGGCTTGGGCCGCGCCGCCCTGTTGTGTGGCCACCTCGTGGCCCCACTTCGTTTCCTCTTCGGACTTCTGGAAGCTTCGTGGAAAAATAGGACCCTGGGCGTTGATTTCGTCCAATTCCGAGAATATTTCCATACTAGGATTTCTGAAACCAAAAACAGCAGAAAACAGCAACTGGCTCTTCGGCATCTCGTCAGTAGGTTAGTGCCGGAAAATGCATAATAATGACATATAATGTGTATAAAACATGTGAGTATCATCATAAAAGTAGCATGGAACATAAGAAATTATAGATACGTTTGGGACGTATCAAGCATCCCCAAGCTTAGTTCCTACTCGTCCTCGAGTAGGTAAACGATAACAAAGATAATTTCTGAAGTGACATGCTATCATAATCTTGATCAATACTATTGTAAAGCATATGAGATGAATGCAGCGATTCGAAGCAATGATGAAGATAATGAGTAAACAAATGAATCATATAGCAAAGACTTTTCATGAATAGTACTTTCAAGACAAGCATCAATAAGACTTGCATAAGAGTTACTCATAAAGCAATAAATTCAAAGTAAAGGCATTGAAGCAACACAAGGGAAGATATAAGTTTCAGCGGTTGCTTTCAACTTCAACATATTTATCTCATGGATAATTGTCAACACAAAGTAATATAACAAGTGCAATAGGTAAACATGTAAGAATCAATGCACACAGTTGATACAAGTGTTTGCTTCTGAGATAGAAAGAATAGGTGAACTGACTCAACAATAAAGTAAAAGATAGGCCCTTCGCAGAGGGAAGCATGGATTACTATTTTTGTGCTAGAGCTTTTCATTTTGAAAACATAGAAACAATTTTGTCAACGGTAGTAATAAATCATATGTGTTATGTATAAGATATCCTATAAGTTGCAAGCCTCATGCATAGTATACCAATAGTGCTCGCACCTTGTCCTAATTAGCTTGGATTAACATGGATTATCATTGCATAGCATATGTTTCAACCAAGTGTCACAAAGGGGTACCTCTATGCCGCCTGTACAAAGGTCTAAGGAGAAAGCTCGCATTGGATTTCTCGCTTTTGATTATTCTCAACTTAGACATCCATACCGGGACAACATAGACAACAGATAATGGACTCCTCTTTAATGCTTAAGCATTCAACAACAGATAATATTCTCATAAGAGATTGAGGATTAATTGTCCAAATTGAAACTTCCACCATGAATCATGGCTTTAGTTAGCGGCCCAATGTTCTTCTCTAACAGTATGCATACTCAAACCATTTGATCATGAAAATCGCCCTTACTTCAGACAAGACGAACATGCATAGCAACTCACATGATATTCAACAAAGGTAAAAGTTGATGGCGTCCCCAGAAACATGGTTACCGCTCAACAAGCAACTTATTAAGAAATAAGACACATAAGTACATATTCTTCACCACAATAGTTTTTAAGGCTACTTTTCCCATAAGCTATATATTGCAAAGACAAAGAATAGAAACTTAAAGGTAGCACTCAAGTAATGTACTTTGGAATGGCAGAGAAATACCATGTAGTAGGTAGGTATGGTGGACACAAATGGCATAGTATTTGGCTCAAGGATTTGGATGCACGAGAAGAATTCCTCTCAATACAAGGCTAGGCTAGCAAGGTTGTTTGAAGCAAACTCAAGTATAAAAGGTGCAGCAAAGCTCACATATGAACATATTGTAACTATTATAAGACTTTACATTGTCTCCTTGTTGTTCAAACACCTTAACCAGAAAATATCTAGACTCTAGAGATCAATCATGCAAACCAAATTTTAACAAGCTCTATGTAGTTATTCATTAATAGGTACAAGGTACATGATGCAAGAGCTTAAACATGATCTATATGAGCACAACAATTGCCAAGTATCACATTATTCAAGACATTATACCATTTACCACATGCGGCATTTTCCGTTTCCAACCATATAGCAATGAATGAAATAGTCCAAATTTCGCAATGAACATTAGAAATAAAGCTAAGAACATATGTGTTCATACGAAACAGCGGAGCGTGTCTCTCTCCCAAACAAAGAATGCTAGGATCCGATCTTATTCAAACAAAAACAAAAACAAAAACAAACAGACGCTCCAAGTAAAGCACATAAGATGTGACGGAATAAAAATATAGTTTCACTAGAGGTGACCTGATAAGTTGTCGATGAAGAATGGATGCCTTGGGCATCCCCAAGCTTAGACGCTTGGGTCTTCTTAAAATATGTAGGGATGAACCACGGGGGCATCCCCAAGCTTAAACTCTTCACTCTTCTTGATCATATTGTATCATCCTCCTCTCTCGACCCTTGAAAACTTCCTCCACACCAAACTTAAAACAAACTCATTAGAGGGTCAGTGCATAATTCATATATTCAGAGGTGACATAATCATTCTTAACACTTCTGGACATTGCACAAAGCTACTGAAAGTTAATGGAACAAAGAAATCCATCAAACATAGCAAAACAGGCAAGCGAAATAAAAGGCAGAATCTGTCAAAACAGAACAGTCCGTAAAGACAAATTTTTTAGAGGCACCAGACTTGCTCAGATGAAAATGCCCAAATTGAATGAAATTTGCGTACATATCTGAGGATCACGCACGTAAATTGGCAGATTTTTCTGAGTTACCTACAGAGAGGCATATCAAAATTCGTGACAGCAAGAAATCTGTTTCTGCGCAGTAATCCAAATCTAGTATTGACTTTACTATCAAAGACTTTACTTGGCACAACAATGCAATAAAATAAAGATAAGGAGAGGTTGCTACAGTAATAGCAACTTCCAAGACTCAAATATAAAACAAAAGTGCAGAAGTAAAATAATGGGTTGTCTCCCATAAGCGCTTTTATTTAACGCCTTTCAGCTAGGCGCAGAAAGTGTGAATCAAGTGTTATCAAGAGATGAAGCATCGACATCATAATTTGTTCTAATAATAGAATCATAAGGTAACTTCATTATCTTTCTAGGGAAGTGTTCCATACCTTTCTTGAGAGGAAATTGATATTTAATATTACCTTCCTTCATATCAATGGTAGCACCAACAGTTCGAAGAAAAGGTCTTCCCAATATAATGGGACAAGATGCATTGCATTCAATATCCAAGACAACAAAATCAACGGGGACAAGGTTATTGTTAACCATAATACTAACATTATCAATCCTCCCCAAAGGTTTCTTTATAGCATTATCAGCAAGATTAACATCCAAATAACAATTTTTCAATGGTGGCAAGTCAAGCATATCATATATTTTCTTAGGCATAACAGAAATACTTGCACCAAGATCACATAAAGCATTACAATAAAAATCATTGACCCTCATCTTAATGATGGGCTCCCAACCATCTTCTAACTTCCTAGGAATAGAAGTTTCAAGTTTTAGTTTATCTTCTCTAGCTTTTATGAGAGCATTTGTAATATGTTTTGTAAAGGCCAAATTTATAGCACTAGCATTGGGACTTTTAGCAAGTTTTTGTAAGAACTTTATAACTTCAGAGATGTGACAATCATCAAAGTCTAAATCATTATGATCTACAACAATGGGATCATTGTCCCCAATGTTGGAAAAAATTTCAGCAGTTTTATCATAAGCAGTTTCAACAGTTTTAGCAGTTTCAGGTAATTTTGCACGCTTTGCACTAGGAGTAGATACATTGCCAACACCAATTATTTTACCATTGATAGTAGGAGGTGTAGCAACATGTGAAGCATTATCATTACTAGTGGTGGTAATAGTCCAAACTTTAGCTACATTATTCTCTTTAGCTAGTTTTTCATTTTCTTCTCTTTCCCACCTAGCATGCAATTCAGCCATCAATCTAATATTCTCATTAATTCGAACTTGGATGGCATTTGCTGTAGTAACAATTTTATTATCAATATCCTTATTAGGCATCACTTTCAATTTTAAAAGATCAATATCAGAGGCAAGTCTATCAACCTTAGAAGCAAGAATATCAATTTTATCAAGCTTTTCTTCAATAGATTTGTTAAAAGCAGTTTGTGTACTAATAAATTCTTTAAGCATGGCTTCAAGACCAGGGGGTACATTCCTATTATTGTTGTAAGAATTCCCATAAGAATTACCATACCCATTACTGTTAGCAGAAGGATATGGCCTATAGTTGTTACCAGAATTGTTCCTATAAGCATTGTTGTTGAAATTATTATTTTTAATGAAGTTCACATCAACATTTTCTTCTTGAGCAACCAATGAAGCTAAAGAAACATTATTAGGATCAACATTAGATCTACCATTCACAAGCATAGACATGATCACATCAATCTTATCACTCAAGGAGGAGGTTTCTTCAACAGAATTTACCTTCTTACCTTGTGGAGCTCTTTCCGTGTGCCATTCAGAGTAATTGATCATCATATTATCAAGAAGCTTTGTTGCCGCCCCCAAAGTAATGGACATAAAGGTACCTCCAGCAGCTGAATCCAATAGGTTCCTCGAAGAAAAAATCAATCCTGCATAAAAGGTTTGGATGATCATCCAAGTAGTTAGTCCATGGGTAGGGCAATTCTTTACCAAAGATTTCATTCTCTCCCATGCTTGAGCAACATGTTCATTATCTAATTGCTTAAAATTCATTATGCTACTTCTCAAAGATATAATTTTAGTGGGAGGATAATATCTACCAATAAAAGCATCCTTACATTTAGTCCATGAATCAATACTATTCTTAGGCAAAGATAGCAACCAATCTTTAGCTCTTCCTCTTAAGGAGAAAGGAAACAATTTTAATTTTATAATGTCACCATCTACATCCTTATACTTTTGCATTTCACATAGTTCAACAAAATTATTAAGATGGGCAGCAGCATCATCAGAACTAACACCAGAAAATTGCTCTCTCATAACAAGATTCAGTAAAGCAGGTTTAATTTCAAAGAATTCTGCTGTAGTAGCAGGTGGAGCAATAGGTGTGCATAAGAAATCATTATTATTTGTGCTAGTGAAGTCACACAACTTAGTGTTTTCAGGAGTATTCATTTTAACAATAGTAAATAAAGCAAACTAGATAAGGTAAATGCAAGTAACTAATTTTTTTGTGTTTTTAATATGGAGAACGCAAACAAGATAGTAAATAAAGTAAAACTAGCAACTAATTTTTTTGTGTTTTGTTTTAGTGCAGCAAACAAAGTAGTAAATAAAATAAAGCAAGACAAAAACAAAGTAAAGAGATTGGAAGTGGGAGACTCCCCTTGCAGCGTGTCTTGATCTCCCCGGCAACGGCGCCAGAAAACAGTCTTGATGCGCGTGTGACATAGGCATCCTAAATGGGCCTGCCGAAGATAGTACCCGGGATTTACTGAAGGCCCACTACCCGAAGAATAAGAAGATTCGGGAGCCCAAGATATATTAAGGAAAGTTAGAGTTGTAATAAGAAGTGTTATTTGTAATCTGGCGGGATGAGTTAGAAACCGTCCCGGACTCTGTAACTTGTACAAAACGAAACCCTCGGCTCCGCCTCCTATATAAAGGGGGAGTCGAGGGACGAAGAGATCATCGAATCATTGTTACAAACCTTAGTTCTCATAATCGTCGAGTACTTTTCGGCTGAAACCTTCGAGATCTACTTGCCCTCTACTTCCAACTAAACCCTAGCCTACAATCCATAGGCATTGACAAGTTAATACATTGTCAATTGGCGCCGTCTGTGGGAACTAGAGGCGTAAGGATCTGATCTCGATGGCACGTTCAAGATCTTCGACATCGTCAACCGCAAGCAACGCAATGGATCGAGGTAAACAGATCGCTGCTGGTCCTGTCGATTTTGTTCCTCACCCACCCTCCCGTTTGGATGCATATGCGTATCTGGCGGAGCCCATGGAGATGACGTTCGGAAGGTTTCACTTTCGCGTCGAGAAGGAAGGATCGTATCGTGTCGAAATTTCGATTTCGTCGGGATCGTCGGCGGTCGATTCCGATTTTTCAAGCTATACATCGTCAACCGAGTCAGGAGAAGAAGAAACTTCGTCGACACGCTACGTCAGCACCAGAGCAAGAGAGAAACTCGCCAAGATCTTCAACGACATGTCGTTTGAGTCATCTGCGGACTCATATATAAGCGATGGCTCAAGCGATGTCAACAATTACGACTTCATCGACAAATCTATCACAGTGGGCAAGGTCTTCATCAATCTCAACGATGATGTCACCAAACCCAACATAGATCTGTGTACAAAGTATCATCAGATTTATGCCATTGAAGATCAAGAGGAAACATCTGAGGCTTTCGACGATCTGGGAAATCCATACGTCGATCCCTCCAATCTGCGACAAGGCCTGGGCAATAAATACGTCGGGCCGCAGCCGCGAGACAGAGTTCAGCTTTCGCAAGCAGCGTGGGATAGAGCCGCGAGAGCTATGAACGGTTCAGAACCAATGGCCACCATAGCCACACCAGAGGAATTGCAAGCATATCAATATAGGCTCGCACGAGCTGCAAGAGAATTGGAAAAACAGACAGCTGAGTTAAACAGAAGAAAGGAGGCAGCTTCTGCATCTAGCAGGAGAAGGGCAGATCTAAGTCGACAATCTAGAACTTCGGGTGATAGCCACAGGGAGGCGCGGAACAGAGCAAGATCAAGGTTGCAACATATACCCGAGGCAGAAAGAGAGCACTTGGTCCAAAACCTCGACATGTCCTTCATGTCGATAGATACAAGAGGAAACATCATCCCTAAGACACCAGAGGCTGGGTATATGGCGACACATGCTTTTATCCTCGCATCTAAACCACCTCCAGGTGATCCAAGGGAAACACTATACAATATGGCGGTAGCAGGAGTTGGAGCTATGGGGACAGCATTTGTATCAACGCCTCCCGAAGGAGCAGCAAGGCAAAATAGTCCACGACCTGCAGCAGCAACAGCGGCAGCACCTGAAGGACCAAGTGGAGCAAGAGACACAGCAGCACAAGCAAGGGTCGACAGAGCGCGGCAAAGCAGAAGGGATCATCGGCAATCTCCGGAGCTTAACGACGAAGATATGTGCGGCTTACCATGCTTCACGAGGAGAGTCCGAAAAACTCGAGTCCCCTCAGGATTCAAGTTACCCGACAACTTCAAGAAGTTCGACGGCCTTCAAGATCCAGAGGATTGGCTAGTTGATTATCTCGAGACAAAGAAGCTCACAGAGGAACCAGGGCAACAGCTATGCAAAGCATCCAGGTGCATTTGAGTGGAGCCGCACGATCTTGGATAAAGAAACTCACTCCAGGATCTATCGACAGCTGGGAAAGTTTCGAGGACGTGTTCGTCAAGAACTTCAGGTCCACGTGCAAAAAACCTGCGTCGTTAGAGGAGTTGAGAGCATGTCGACAAAAGCCAGATGAGCCAATGAGAAAGTACATCCAAAGGTGGAATATCATCAAAAACTCGGCAGAAAATATATCTGACGAGAGAGCAATAGATGCGTTTGTCGCAGAATCAAAGCGTGGAGATTTTGTCGAGGACTTGGGAAGGACCAATCCAAAGACAAGATCCGCGTTAATGGAGATAGCAAATAGATGGGCAGATGGAGAAGACGCTGTCCACAACAAACGGCACAGTCTCCGCAGGAGGACCGTGGTCGAAACTATCAACCGAGGCGACGATTTCCTCGGCATTCCGAACTATGACGCTCCAGGGCAAATTTCGGCAGGTTTTCGGGCAAACACAGGAGGAAACAACAGAGATGATTATCAGAGAAGCAGTGAATAGCGAGGTGATAACAGGGATGATTCTCGCAACAACAGGCAAAATAGCGGGCCTAGGTTCCCAAGGCCTTTCGTGTCCCCTGAAGAGATGATGAATGGGCCGTGTCAAATGCATTTTTTCCTCGACAGCAACGGTAAAAGACAGTCAGGGCACCTGCAGAAAGACTGTCGAAATTTTCAGGCAATGCTAAGGTATGCAGAGCACGTTAATGCACGGGCAACACAGAGAAATCCTCGAGAACCCAGGAGCGAGATTCACTTGCCGCCTCCTCCCGCGATTACAGACGACAATCGGCATCAGCTCAGAATAGCGGCAGCACCTCCACCACCACCTTATGTTGATCCTAACTCCAACGGAGCGGTGTCGATGATTCGTAAGGGAAGGCCGTCCAATAGAGCTCGTAAAGTAATCTCACGACAGGTGTTTATGGCAGAAAAAATGCCTCCACCAACAGTTGAGTATCTTAATTGGTCAGGACAAGATATTGGCTTCACCATAGCAGATCATCCGCAGCAAGTTCCTCGACCAGGGCAGTCAGCACTTATTCTGCCAGCAGTTATTGCGGGATTTGATGTCTCTCGAGTGTTCATAGACGGCGGCAGCAGCCTAAACCTTATGTATGCAGATACATTGAGGAAGATGAACATATCCTTAGCAAACTTGAAGCCAACAGACACAAGGTTCCACGGCATCACACCGGAGAAACCAAGTTATCCATTGGGGAAGATCAATCTCGACGTTCAGTTTGGAACCCGAGAAAATTATAGAATCGAGAAGCTGGAATTTGAAGTCGTGGATTTTCCATCGCAGTACCACGCTTTGTTGGGACGACCAGCATATGCTAGATTTATGGCGGTGCCACACTATACATACCTGTTGTGGAGATTGCCTGGACCAAAGGGACCAATCACAGTTAAAGGAAGCTTCACCTTAGCCGATAAGTGCGACAAGGATTTTCATCGGCTATCAGAAACTTTCGGGATGCAAGCTGAGTATTTGGCGTCAAAAAGCATGACTGATTACGACGTACTGCCAGACGTTGGAAGGCCAAATAAAGAATCAACTTTCAATACCGAGAAAAATTCTAAGGAGGTGCAGATTCACCCGACAGACCCGAAAAAGACGACATCTATCGCAAACGACATGGATATCGCATAGGAAAGCGCGCTCGTCGAGTTCCTCCGTGAGAACTGGAAAATCTTCGCATGGTGTCCAGCTGACATGCCAGGAGTACCCAGGGAACTTGCCGAGCACCACCTAAACTTGGATCCATTAGCGAGACCAATCAAACAACCTTTGCGGCGTTTTTCGGAACCAAACCGCAAAGCTATGCTGTCAGAAATCAATCGACTACGAGAAGCTGGTTTTATCAAAGAGATATTCACAGAAGCCACATGGGTAGCAAATCCTATGTTGGTGCCGAAGAAAAACACTAAGGTCCTTCGCATGTGCGTCGACTTTACGTGTCTCAATAAACATTGTCCAAAGGATCACTTTCCCCTCCCGAGGATCGATCAAATTATCGACTCCACGGCTGGATGTGAACGTCTTTCCTTCCTGGACGCATATTCTGGTTATAACCAGATCAGATTGAAAGAAGAAGATGAAGTAAAGACCGCGTTTATTACACCTTACGGCGTGTTTTGCTACAGAACAATGCCCTTTGGTCTAAAAAATGCGGGAGCAACATATCAGAGGATGATGCAGAAGTGTTTGGCGACACAGATTGGGAAAAACGTGCAAGTATACATCGACGATGTCGTCATAACGTCAAAAAAGGGGACAACTGATCGAGGATCTCAAGGAAACTTTTGACAACCTCGACAAATTCTGCCTGAAGTTGAACCCGACGAAGTGTTCTTTTGGCGTCCCAGCAGGAGAACTTCTAGGGTTTCTAGTCTCAGCAAGAGGGATTGAAGCAAATCCCGATAAAATACAAGCTATCGTAACAATGAGAAAGCCAACAAAGTTAAAAGAAATACAACAGCTAACTGGGCGAGTCGCAGCTTTGAGCAGATTCGTCGCCAGGCTGGGAGAAAAAGCGTTACCATTCTACGCTCTGATAAAGCAAGGAGATAAATTCCAGTGGAACGAAGAGGCCGACAGAGCTTTCGAGGATTTGAAGCTCACAATCTCGACACCACCAATTTTGGTGGCGCCGAAGGAAAAGGAACCTCTCCTGCTGTATATTGCAGCCACGCCCCAAGTGGTGAGCATGGTGCTAGTTGTCGAAAGAGAAGAAGAAGGAAAACTCCACGGAGTACAGAGGCCAGTATACTTCGTCAGCGAAGTTTTATCGCCATCAAAACAAAGGTACCCTCAGTACCAAAAGTTAGCATATGGAGTGTTCACAACAGCACGAAAATTGCGCCACTATTTTTCGGCACACCCGATCATAGTGGTCAATGAAGCTCCCTTGTCAAATATACTAAACAATCCAGAAGCTACGGGTCGTGTCTCCCTTTGGGGAATAGAACTTTCCCCTCGGGACATCACGTATGAAAAAAGAAAAGCAATCAAGTCGCAAGTTCTGCCGGACTTCATCGCAGAGTGGATGGAGTTGCAAAACACAGGACCCCCAGACTTGTCGAGAACCTGGACCATGAACTTTGATGGGTCCAAAAGACTAGAAGGAGCTGGCGCAGGAGTAGTACTCATATCACCTGAAGGCGACAAGTTGAAGTACATCCTTCGGATGACGTTCCCTAACGCATCTAACAATGAAGCAGAATATGAAGCTCTCATACACGGGATGAAGATGGCGAAAGCTTGCGGTGCAACTCGATTAAAAATCTTTGGCGACTCACAATTGGTGGCTCAGCAAGTTATGAACCAATGTGACGCGGTCAATGATAGCATGATGGCATACAAGGAGGTGTACAACGAGCTCGAAAATTTGTTCGATGGATGCGAAGTAAATTATATTAGCAGATTGAGCAACGATGAAGCCGACGTTCTTGCAAACATCGGGTCGCAATGCCTTGCAGTTCCGCCAGGTGTATTTTGGGAAGAGATAACAGAGAGATCTACAAAATCGACAAAATCAAAAAAGAAGGAGAAGAAACCCTCGGGGGCTACCAAGGAAGAGCAAGAGGAAGAAGAAGATCAGGACCTGGTCATGGTGATACAGATACCATGGATGCAGACGTACATATCATACATCCTCCGGAAAGAAATACCCGATGATCCAGTTGAGGCAAGGCGAGTAATTCGACGCTCCAAAGCTTTCATGGTGATCAAAGGAGAATTGTACAAGCGAAGTATTTCAGGCGTCCTGCAAAGGTGTGTCACACCCGAAGAAGGAAGAATAATTCTGAAGGATGTACACGAAGGAATATGTGGCCACCACGCAAGTAGTCGAGCTATTGCAGCCAAGGTTTTTCGGGCAGGATTCTACTGGTTGACAGCAATAGAGGACGCCAAGGAAATAGTAAGAACTTGCGACGCATGTCAAAGGTTTGCCGCAAAACCTCACTCTCCAGCAGCAGAACTAACACCAATACCATTGTCATGGCCCTTTGCCCAATGGGGACTTGATATGGTGGGCAAGTTACACAAATCCTGGCCAGGAGGAAAGGAGTACATGTTAGTAGCTGTCGACAAATTTACAAAGTGGATAGAAGCGAAGCCGATAAATTCACCAGACGGAGCATCCGCAGTAAAATTCATAAAATGCCTCGTCTTCAGATTTGGAGTGCCCCACAGCATCGTCACAGATAATGGCAGTAACTTTACATCCCACGAATTCAAAGATTATTGCGAAGAAGTGGGTATCAAGTTACACTTTGCGTCGGTTGCGCACCCGCAGACCAACGGCCAAGTCGAGAAAGCTAATGGAATCATCTGCAACGGCATTAAGAAACGCTTATTAGCACCACTGGAGAAAGCTCGACACACCTGGCCAGAGGAGCTGCCCAGTGTATTATGGATCATACGAACAACACCAGACACAGCAACACAAGAAACTCCGTTCTTCTTGGTTCATGGAGCAGAAGCAGTACTACCAATCGAGATAGAGCATAACTCTCCGCGAGTTGTGGAATATGATGACGAGGTATCGAGAAAAGCGCTAGAAGATGACGTCGATGCACTTGACGAAGCTAGAGACGAAGTATTGTCTCGGGTAACCAAATACCAACAGGACTTGAAAAATTACCACAGTCGACGTTTGCGGCCAAGATCTTTTCAGGTGGGAGACCTAGTTCTTCGGCTCACGCAAAAAAGTCATGAAAAACTCGAGTCACCATGGCTTGGACCTTACATTGTCACGGAAGTAATCGGAGGAGGAGCATACAGGATAAAGGACAAGAAGACAGGGGTGGAGGAGCAAAACCCCTGGAACGTGGCGCAACTCAGGCGGTTCTACGCCTAGAGCTGAAATATAGTCCTTGTAAAACTTCAATGTACTGAAACGCCCCCGAGTTTTCAGACGCACTCTTTTCCTTTTTTGGGGCACCGAGTGGGGCCGGGAAAGGTTTTTAATGAGGCGGGCTCGCGGTGCTGCAATATAATAAAGATAGTGTCAATATAACTTTTCTTTATCGACATGCTCAAAGTCTCCGACCCGACGAATTTTAATATAGTTCCTCGAAAAAAGAAAAGCCTTGCCTTGGTATTAAAATACCTCGTGAGTCAATAAAAATACAAAATAGTACTCAACAAAGAAGCTCGGGGGCTGATATTCGCCAAAACTACATATTAAATAAATGCCTTGGTTCAAAACCTCGCAATACACAAATACAGTAAATAGCCACCGAAACACTCGGGGGCTAGACAAATATAGAAATATGATGATTGCTTCACAATATAATCACAATCATGGGTTACAAAGAAGAGTTATCTACCAAAGGAAAATAATTAGTCATGATTCAATATGTCATCAAGGGTAATTCTGTTTTCTTCAGGAGCAGCGCCAAGAAAATCAGCATAATGACCATCTGCAAAAAAGTCGGCATCCATCCGAAGAAGGTCTTCAATCATTTCTTCAGCTATAGGCGAAACCTTCGTGTTAATTCGGTCGACACCAACTCTTCGGCGCTTTACCTTCTCATGAACTTTCGCAACAACTTGGGTCAGGTCAAGATTTGAGTGGCAGATCTGAAGCATGATAAGAGCAAATCTGGCACCAGCTACCAGTTGAGCTCTGACAAAATCATGGATCTTGTGGGCGTCCTTAAATTTCTCCATTAACTCGGGAAGAGTTTTTGGTTGAACGTTCCGAGGAAACATGGAGTTATAAACCATAGACAGGGTCCTGGTACAGAAGTCAAGGAAGTCGCGAGTTTGAGAGGTGCGATCCTGAAATCTGACAATCTGGCGGGTCCTCTCTGGGGTAGCCCAAAACAGAGAACCATGGTCAAGGGAAAGGTTAACAAGGAGGTTCGTCCTAGTATTTACCCTCTCTTCTTCGGCAACAGCATCAGTAAAGGAACCTATTAAAACAACGAAGCAGAAAACTTTAAGAGACGTAGCATGAAGACGGAAGATATCGGAGGATGAAACAAGCATACCCGACATATCCGCACTGGCTTCATTCATTAACTCGAGCATGAAATTTTCTCGAGTAGTCGCCTTTTCAGCCTCAGAAGCAGCGATTTCCTTAGCAGCCACGGCCTCGCGAGCTTGCTGAAGTGCAATTTTTTCGGCTTCAGATGACTTACGAGACTTTTCCATCATCACAAGTGTTTGCTTCTTTGCATACTGAATTCTTAATCTTTCGGAATAATTACAAAGGCCTTACAGTGGAGCTAATGAAGTACGTGTCGCCAAATAACTACTTTGGCGACAAGGGCAAAAGAAACAGAGAAAGAAAAACAAAGAGGCATGCAACTAGACCTCCGGCCTTGATGAGCTAGGAGTCGAAGCTGGTTTGATCCCGAGATATGCCAAGATTTTCTTCGTGTTGGGCTTGGCTGCCTTAATCAGCGACCTCCATCTCGATTGCTCTATCTGATCGGTGTCGCCAAATTTTGTCCAATCAACAGTCTGTTGGCTATCAGCAACCAGGGCAACAGTGCCTTCGACAGCAATCTTCATGTTTTCCTGACGCATCTTCAGTCCAAGGTCTTCTGATGAATTGAAGCTCTTGGCAAGGGCAAGGAAAGTCAGAGGCTCCTCTTTCTTCGGGAAGAAGTAGGGGAACAGCGTCGACAATCCTGCACTAGCATTTGCCACGCCTTCACGAATTTCGGACCCATGAAGCTCCAGATAAGAAAGTGCGTCAAGGAGAGGGTCATTGACGGGATTCTCCAGATCAAAATCTTGGTTTGTTTGGTCTGCCACAGGAAACAAAACGTTGGTCAAAAAAAAAGAAACAGCGGTTCTCATAAAAATAGAAGGGATCAATAGTATTACTGTGAGTGCATCGACTTTGTGATTTCAGGCGCTTGAGGATCCCTTGTTCACGAGCAGCTTGTGCAGCTTTATGCTCGTTTAAAGCAGATTCAGCATCCTCAAGTCTTTTTTGCAGTTCCTCGACACTAGCAGCTTTTGCTTTGGCTTCATCAGCCTCGGCTTTGGCTTCGCTAGCAACAAGTTCGGCTTTCTTGCGAGCCGCCTCACTTTGCTCCAGTTTTTGAGCAAGTGCGTCGGCACGTTTGTTGGCCTCTGCAAGTTTCTCTGTCGAGATTTTTTTTTTTTAAAAAAAAAGAAGAAAGATCAAAAATCGCGACAAACAACAGGAGCAAAAAGTCAGAAAGAACGGCAAGTATAAAAGTTGTTACCTTCAGTTCTGCTGGCATACTCACGGTACCCAATGAATTGGGATCCGATGCGGATAAGATCTTTGATCATGGGCTGTCAAAGAAGAACAAAGCAAGAGAAACATCGGCATGAAAAAAGAGTGAAGGCGTGAAAAAGCAAAATAGAGGAAATATAGATATCGACAAACTTACATCATCCAAGAACAAAGTAGAAGAGCCGCCCAATTGAGGGGCAGGCTCAACAATCGTTTCAATCCTTGTCCTTTTTGGTGAAGGAGCAAGGGGGCTTGCTGGCGGAGTTGTGGTGATGACGTTTCGTTGAGGAGGCGAGGATTCTTCTCCTTCAACTAGCGTGTCTGAGGCAAGTAAAGTATGTGACGTGCTTGTCCGAGGAGCCACGTCAACAGTTGGTACTTCTTCCTCGTCATCACTGTTGATTAAAAATCGACAGCATAAAAAGCAAGACAAGATAAACATTTCGAGTACAGAAATAAGGAGAAATAAAAATAACTTACGAGCTGACGAGGGATTCAATATAAGGATCATAAGCTGCCTTCGGATGAGAAGGAACAACTTTTTCGGCCTTAGAAGTGCCAGAATCCTCGGCGTCATTCCTTTTCCTTTTGTTCCTTGGGGAAACAGCAGGAGGAAGGGATTGCGTCGACTCGCTGGCGTCAGATTCAACTTCTTTTTCATGGGAAGCCGCAGATTTGTGAGAACCTGCGACTTCACTTTCAGGAAGAGAAGAACCTTGGTTGTCTTCGGCAACGATAGCTTGTTCTTCGACTTCTCCATCCTCAGGAAGAGGAGGAAGGGAAGCCATAGTAGGATGGTTCTGCAGGAAAATAGCGACAAAAGAAAAATTAGAGAGATATCAATACAATAAGATGCAGGGAAAGTTCGGAACAAGACAAAAATTCGAGAAGACAAAATACCTCAGGGAGAGGATTGGCGGAGCTGTATGGTTCCACGCGGCAAGAGGAGGGAATAGGATCCTTCTTGTTAAGCGAGGAAATTCTTCGAATCAGCTTCTCCAAGTCCTTTACAGAAAGATCATTGGAGAGCCTATTGGCGTCATTTTCACAATCATAATTCCAAAGGGGATTTTTGCGAGCCTGAAGAGGCTGCACTCTAATCCTAAGAAAGTAGGCAGTGATTTGAACACCAGACAGCTCTTTGCCTCGAGTATTTTGAAGCTGATGAATACGAGACATAAGTGCTTCTGTCGCCTTTTTCTCTTCTTCGGAAACTTCAGCATCTCAGGAGCGGCGGCGCTGAATTTTGGCACTTCCATCGAAAGGGACAATGTTGTGCTCAATAGAATTGGCACTTTCTTCGTGTATGTAGAGCCACCTTTTGCGCCACCCTTGGACAGAATCGGGAAATTTGACGTCGAAGTAATCAACGTCACATCGGACACAGATAACAACGCCGCCTATGTTATAGGTGGCGTTGTGGGAGCCATTGCGGCGGAGGCAGAAAATGCGTTTCCACAGAGCCCAGTTAGGAGGGATTCCAAGGAAGCATTCGCAAAGCGTGATAAAAATGGAGACATGGAGGATGGAATTGGGGGTCAACTGGTGCAGCTGAATCCCATAAACAAAAAGAAGGCCGCGGAGGAAATCGTGAATTTGGGCAGAAAGGCCGCGGATGAGGTGATCAACGAAACTAACCCGGTACTCCATTGGAGGGGTAGGGTAGCTTTCTTCGCTGGGAAAGCGGATGGCGTCCTCTTTCTTCATCAGGCCAAGCCTCTTCAGCATGTTGACGTCTTGGTTGGAGATTTTAGATCTCTCCCACTCAAGATCTTCAGCGGCCATCTTGGACTCTGGAGTACTGTGGCGAGTGAGTCGCGTGCGCGGTGGCATCAACGGCACTGGAAAAGCAAAGTTCGTGCGTGTGGAAGATCAAAGAGAGTTGGGCGCAGTGGAAGTTTTTGCAAAGAGGAACAGATGTGCGGCGCAAGCGAAGGAGTGAACGGAGGTTGAAGAAAGGTTTATATAGGAATCGGGCGAAGCAATGCACCGTTGGATGAAGAAATCGTGTGGTGAAAAAGGATCTTGTAGATAAAGGGTAAAAAGGTATTTTTACTGAGATGGAATAGAACAGGCGTTACAGTACGTGCGCCAGGAAAAGCGGAGGACGTGTGTCCCCCACTTGCACGACGTGTCAATGTGGTGGAAACAATGGACCCACAAGGCAGAAAAATCACGACTGTTAACAGAGATGAAGTAAGTTTGACTAAGGGAAGCATGCCGACAAGAAAAATAAAAGAAGATTGGCGGCAGGAGAAGTTATTAAATACTTCGGGAGCCTTTGATCAAATACAAGTTTTTGCCCAAATGCTCGGGGGCTACTTCGACGAAAGTAAAATTTCGAGTATGGCAATGTAGAAATTGTGGGAGCCTACAACCAAGCACAAGTCCTTGGCTGTAGCCTCGGGGGCTACTCCCATCAGGAGCGCTGTTCGCGCACCCGAGAGATGAAAAGAAGATCATATCGAGAAATAATGACAATATAGCGACAAGGTGGACTAAAATGTTGAGCCTACAACCAAGCACAAGTCCTTGGCTGTAGCCTCGGGGGCTACTCCCATCGGGAACGCTGTTCGCGTGCCCGATGAAATTAAAAAAGAAAGATAGAAAAGCAAAAGAGTATATTTCGAGTTATAATTAACTCTACATATACTCCCATCGGGAGAGCAATATAAGTCATCTTTGACTCGATAAAATGTGCCATTCCAACAGCCGGAAAAGCACTCGACAATATATTCTCAGAACGCCAAAGTTGCGATCAATTTCTGAATGCCGCAAATTTGCGAAGGTAAGACCCCAGATCTGTTCTGCTGGGCGTGGCATCGCCGAAGACTGCGCTCTGCTACTTTTATCCGTATCAACAGATACGAAGAAAAATCCTAACGGACGCGTTAGGTACTCGATAAATTTGACTGGGACTCGACAGAATGGTAAGACCTTAAGCGGCACCTGTCGAAGTTTACACCAGTATCCCGAGATCATGTCCAGGGACGTGATCTTGAAGTAGGTTTTTGCGGATTGCCACTAGAGCAGTTAACTAGTACCTGATCCGTCAGATGAACTAGCCCCAACTACCATTATCCCTGTACAATATGGAATTTTATGAAGAAGTATAAAAAAGTTGAAGCTGTTGAATAAAAATAAGCAGTGGAGATTTTCCCTGACTCTACGATTCAAGCAAAATCTCGGGGGCTACTGACATAGGCATCCCAAATGGGCCTGCCGAAGATAGTACCCGGGATTTACTGAAGGCCCACTACCCGAAGAATAAGAAGATTCGGGAGCCCAAGATATATTAAGGAAAGTTAGAGTTGTAATAAGAAGTTTTATTTGTAATCTGGCGGGATGAGTTAGAAACCGTCCCGGACTCTGTAACTTGTACAAAACGAAACCCTCGGCTCCGCCTCCTATATAAAGGGGGAGTCGAGGGACGAAGAGATCATCGAATCATTGTTACAAACCTTAGTTCTCATAATCGTCGAGTACTTTTCGGCTGAAACCTTCGAGATCTACTTGCCCTCTACTTCCAACTAAACCCTAGCCTACAATCCATAGGCATTGACAAGTTAATACATTATCAGCGTGAGACACACGTCCGTTGGGAACCCCAAGAGGAAGGTGTGATGAGCACAGCAGTAAGTTTTCCCTCAGTAAGAAACCAAGGTTATCGAACCAGTAGGAGCCAAGAAGCACGTTGAAGGTTGTTGGTGGCAGAGTGTAGTGCGGCGCAACACCAGGGATTCCGGCGCCAACATGGAACCTGCACAACACAATCACAGTACTTTGCCCCAACGTAACAGTGAGGTTGTCAATCTCACCGGCTTGCTGTAAACAAAGGATTAGATGTATAGTGTAACACCCCAAATTTCAATGAAAAAGAAAGTTAGAGATTTCCAGAACTACAAAATTTCAAACCAACAAAAACTTTTCTTTTGCATATAGTACCATGCATAGGACTTGTGCATTTGAGTGATATGCCATGATGATTGTTATTACTTGTATTTGTTATGCTCTAAAACCCTAGAGTGATCATGTGAAGATCACCAACCAAATAAATCAAAGTGGAAGAAATTCCCATAATTGAAAAACCCTAAAAACCCTCACATATGCCCTATGGCATTTTTCGAAATTTTAACCCTAGACCTATTTGGTCTTCACCATTAGTTGAATAATGTTGTGAAACACTTATTACAACTTTTGGAATCAAGGGTTCACCATTCAAATGAATTTCCAACACTTTTCCCACTCACATGTGATGATGACCAAATCTGCCAATTATAGTCTGGTCACCACTTTGAGCCCCTGCAATTCAATTTTCCCAAACCATTCTTTGCTAACTCCTTGCACCATTTCAAAGTCAACATCAAGGTGAACAACTTTGATGAAGACCACCCTGCCAAATTCATCTTTGATCACTAGCTATGCTCATCCAAAGTTGCAACTTTATAATAAGTTCAACAATCTTCACTTAGCCATTTTGGGCCATTTTTGAAATCCAATTTTTCCACCACCACCTCAACTCATCTCTGGTCAAATACAACTTATCTCAACTTTCACTTTTCAAAAACATTCACCATTTGAATTATTTCAAATTTGGACATTTTTGTGAATTTCCAAAATTAGGCACTATTTGCAACTATTGCAAATAGTGATATACCTCACCTAATTCAAACCAAGGCTATACTACATTGTTCCCTGGTCCCCTTAAACCATCAAGGCCACATAGTTGAGCTAAGGAGAGGAGGAGAGAAGCTAGGACATGGCCATGCCGGCCATGTCGCCGAGCCGACCACCTCCCCCTCTCTCCCTTGCTTCCCCAACCCTGGCCCCTGCGCCACAGCATGCCACCGCCTCTCCTACGCCGCCCTAGCACCGCCATGGTCGCGCTCGACGACGACATTGGCCGGACGACGCGCGCCCAAACCCGCCCTGGACGCCGCTCGCGTCGCGCGTGAGCACGCCGCGGACACACACTGGCCACGTGCCGCGCCACCACCACGAGCACGCCCTGGCCTCCCTGACTAGCCGTTGAGCACGCACGCGCCACCAGGACGTCGCCAGACATGGCCAAGACCACGACCCGTGCCCGCCGCCGCCGAGAGACGACGACGCGATCCCGCGACCAGCACGGCAGACACGGAAGCAATGCGTCGCCTACCGACGCCGCCCGACCGCGCCGTTGCCACCTACAGATTCGCCTGGACGAGGAGAACACCGTAGCACCCTCGCCTAGCCCAACCGCTCGCCGGAATCGCCGCGAGCCTGTCGACTTCGCCGCAGCCCCCACGGTCACTCGCTCGCCTATAAAAGGAGGGCTCCGTTCGTCGAATTGAGCACACCAGCACACTCCCCTCTTCTCACTCGACCGCCTGAGCCACTCCACCGTCGACATTCCCCGCCATAGCCACCCAATCGCCACCTCACTGCCGCCGGACGCCGCGGAAGATCGCCGTCGATTGAAGCCGATCCAGGAGACGCCGCCGCACCAGGAGCTTCGCCGTCGTCCACATCTACATCACGCACACCTGCCAGCCACCGCGGGAGCCCTGGTTAGCTCTCCCACCCCCTAGGCTCGCCGCCGGACCGTCTCGCTTCTCGCCGGAGAAGACGACGACCGTGCGCCGTTGGATCGCCTTCTAATCCAACGCGCCACGTCGCTCGTACCGTTTCGGGTTTTAAACGCCGCTGACATGCGGGACCCCCTGTCGTGCAGCCCACGCGGGCACGTACGCGTGGTGGGCTGAGGTGGGCCGTTTTATTTCAAATCGGCCCAGCTTCGTTTTCCCGCCGCCCTTTTATTCAAAATTCGTTTAAATCAATTTCACCCAAATTCAATACTGCCCAAACTTTGAAATTAAATAGTTTCCAATTGGCTAAACCAAATTTAGTGATTTTGACATTGTTGGAAAGCCACTGAAATTCTCTATCCAATGCCACTGGCCTCTTGGTCAAATTCTTTGTAGAATTAATGTGACAAAAATAACAAGCCAGGGACTTTTCCCTATTCAAATAGTTCTTAAAAATCAACCAAAATAGATATTAAGTTAATTCCAACTCTAATAGCTCACATTTGACTTACACTAATTGTTTATGCAATAAAATGGTGTGGTCACTTTGCATGATCATGCCATGGTTTTGTGAATGGATATTTTGACTAGTTTAACTAGTTGATATTGTCCAAAACCATTAAAGTTAAATTGTGTGAAGTCTTACACTTCATTTAAACTTGTCTCACATGAATTCATGAGATGTTTGGACCCCTGGTTCCAAACTCTCTTATATGAATTTCTTGAGATTTTAATCAAATTTAGTGTTATATAAATGGCATGAGGTGTTCCACCTCATTTAAATCATTCTACCAAATGATGATGATGATGAACATTTGATCTAGGTCAAGATGAGTTCATCCATGATTGTTGGAGAAATTAAATCTTAAGAAGATTTCAATGAGAGGAAATTATTTCTCAAGAACCCTATGGAAACTATCATTTACATATAGAATACAAATCCTATTTTAATCCCACAACCCATGCACCCTAGTTTATTTATGTGTGTGCATAGAGTAGTTTGTGTGTTTATTTGTGATGTGTGGAATAGCCCTGGAATTAGTGAGTAATTATACTCGTATTCAAATTTAGACGGTAGCACCGGAGAGTACGCCGAAGAAGAAGGTTGCTACCAGGAGGAGGAAGAGGAACAGTTTGAGAACTACCAAGGCAAGCTAAATTACTATGCAAGCTTTTATTCTTGCCAAGTGCAAAGCCCCTTTGGGGCAAGGCACCATGTCTTACCTTTTCTTATGTGAACCCATCCCAAGTTTTACTTGTTTTCCAAATGATTTCTCCTTTTATAGTTAACTTTGGTCAAAATACAAGTGGTTGTTAGAGTAGTGAGTTAGCCTTTCCAAGCAAAGCAAGGTAGCACCCCTCATGACTTAGAGCTAGTGCAAATCAACTAAACTTGACTACTCTAGATGGGAACTTTGTGATTTTGAAAGGAATTTGAAACCTTGGAATGAAGATGCATTCCATTGAATGAGTTTTGAAGGTGAATATGACCAAGAGAAGATGGTGATTTTTGATAAAAAATGATGTTGGTTTGAATGCGATACCTTTCCAATTCTCAAGTACCCCCACAATACCTGATTATGGGTAGGGCTTAACTGGAAGTTTATGCGTCTTAGTATGGGTTCCCTCTAAACAAGCGTCATCGGGGTTATGCCGAAAGCTGCCTCTACCACAAAAGAAACGATACGATATGATGCGAAATGAGGTGAATGTCCGGCCCAAGCCCTGTGCAGTTCCCAGGTTGACAGTTGGTCTTCACTGGGAGGCCAAGCTCATGGGGAGAGGTGCTCATACTAGGATTCGTAAGTGAAAGGTTATGGTTGATGATCCGCGTACTGTGTTACGATTATTCGGGGAAATCCCGACGGATGAAATCAAATGTTGTGGCACAAGTGTGCAACCTCTGCAGAGTGTAAACCTATTCGAATAGCCGCGTCCACGGTTACGGACGGTTGGAAAGGCCATACAGTTTTCCGATGTCATATCTTTGAAAATGATGTTGAAAGGTGATGGTGAAATGACTTGTGGTGAATTGAATTGAAATCACCACTTGAATGGTGGGAATGACACTAATGTTCCCCCTTGGGTTAGTTAGCACTTGAATAAGTTTTCTCAAAACTTTGTGAACCAAAATTAGCTTTATGCAAATAAACTAGAGCTTAGCAAACCCTACTAGAAGGTCTAGCATTTTTTTTCTTGAATTAGTTTGCGAGTACTCAACGTACTCACGGCTTTGTCCCTGGCTATTCAAATGGCCAGAGTATGAAGATGAACAAGGAGATGACCAGCAGGATGCCTACGACAACTAAGCGCCTTCCGACGTCAAGCGTTGGCCTGTGGACTCGAGAGTCCTTGTATCTTACGCTTCCGCTATGTTGAACTATGAACTTGTGTTTGTTCGTTGATCGATAGATCAACTATTCGTGTAATATGGATCATGTGATTCCAAATTTGTAAGACTTATGGTTTGTAATGAATGATGACTGTGATACTTAACTATTATGCCTCGCAACAACAATATTCCTGGGATTGCGATGTATGACATAATAGGCATTCGGACTTAAAAATCCGGGTGTTGACAAGTTGGTATCAGAGCCATTGTTTGACCTTAGAAGACCTTAGTTAGAATGGGCGTTCTGAAAAATTTAACTTTGAAATCAAATGAAAGGACTTATTTGTGAAAATTTACTACACTCTTGCCTTTGAGACTTTGCCAAAATTTGATCATGTTCTATCTTATTTAAATCAACTTAAAACCTTGCCACACTTGCACTCTCTAACTTACTCCTCCAATTCTCTTTCAGATGGAGCCGAATGAACCCCTCAACACCAAGTTTTATCAGCTTGGAAACGGAGGAAGCTTGATCTTCGAGCATGACCTCGACTCCCTGTCGGATCACCTTGGCCGCCCACACCCCGAGTTTCACGGGATTCAGGTGGACGACCAGCCGGGAGGGGAACTGCAGTGGATTATCACTGCCGACTTGAGGGGCAAGCTGGAGCCTCCCACCTCGGAGAGGATCCTTTTCTCTTTCAGGGAAAGCAACTGGCTCGACGGGCTTGCACGTGCTCTTCAGGAAGCACTTGCTCGTCTGTGCGGACAGAATACCGAAGCCCTTCGTGAGGAACGCTTTGCGCATCTCGCACGGCGTAACTCTGACGGAAGACCCATGGATGTGCCACTCCACCCCCAGTTGAGGCACCATGTGGATCACTTGGACTTCATGCTCTACCAGACTCAGAGGGACCTCGACGCCTCTCGCGCTTACGCGAACCAGACCCATGCTCACATCATCGAGCAGGGTGAGGCGATCAAGCTACTCAACAACGACCGCAGGAACCTTCGCCAGCAGCGTGCCAAGAAGGACGCTACGATTCGCCGCCTTCGCGACCGGATCGCGTCACTTGAGGCCACTGTCACGGCCCAGGAGGATCAGATTCGTCACATGGAGGAGGACGATGAAGGCATCGATATTCAGGGAGGAGACGCCTTTCTGAGCGATGACGATGACTTTGAGGAGGACGAGAACACCGAGGAGGAGGACTACGAGTTCCTGGAGGCCGGACAGGATGACTACGTCCCGATTGATATCGACGATGAGGAGTAGTTGCACTAGTTTCACTTATAGTAGGTGTGAGTTGTATCCCGTCCTTTGTATCGTAGCATGAGAATGGTTCTTAAAACCATTGGAGTATGTGTGTAGTTTGTACTATGTGTTGCATGAATGAATGAATGTTATGTTTGTCATGAAAAGATTACAAGTTTTCAAATGTTTTTCAAACTTAAATGAACCATAGAATGTTCCCTCTTATCTCATGATCTTCTATACCTTCAGATGGCCCCTCCGAATCGCACCAACGACGCGATGATGCAGCTTCTGCAAACCCTTCTTGCAGAACGGGAAACCGAGAGAGCCGAGCGCCAAGCCAACATCATCGCCTTGCAGTAACATCGCCCAAGGCCATGGAAATCATGACCACCCGGATCCAAGCTCAAGAACTTCCAGAACACCAACCCTCCGGTGTTTAGCAAGACCGAGGAGCCTCGACGCCGACGATTGGCTCCAGACTATGGAGAACAATCTGGAAGTAGCTGGAGTGGAAGCCAACGAGAAGGTGTTGTTCGCCACTCACTACCTCGCTGGACCAGCTCGCGCTTGGTGGACAAGTACCCGTGCCATGAACGGAGGTCAATTCATGACTTGGGAGGATTTCAAACTCAAGTTCAGCAAGTACCATGTACCCCCGGGTCTTATCAAGAAGATGAGGGATGAGTTCCGTGAACTGAAACAAGGTCGCATGACGGTGGTTGAGTACCGCGACAAGTTTCTCACCTTGTCAAGGTATGCCCCTGATGAGACGGACACCGTTGAAAAGAGGAAGGAGAGATTCCTGAACGGGCTGCATGATGAGATGCAGACTGTCCTCGTCAACATCCCCTTCGCCGACCTCGAAGCCCTTGTTGACTCCGCCATCCGGGGGGGGGGCAAGTTGAACCAAGCCAATGAGAACCGCAAGCGCCGCATGGCAAATCAGAGTGGATCAAGCCACCCCCAAAAGTTTCGCCCTAGCTCAAGCGGAGGTTTCAATCCGAGACATAACAAACCCCCGATGCAGAACTCTCGCCCCGGTTATCAGAACCGAAGTGGAGGAAACTCCAAGCCAGGAGGCTACAACCCCAACTACAACAACAACAACTACAACCGCGCTCCACCTCGAGCCCCGAACACCAACAACACCAACACCAACACCAACCCCAGAACCGGGAGCAATGCCATTCCCGTTGCGAACAAGCAGGACAAGAGCACTATCACTTGTTATGAGTGTGGTGTAGTGGGGCACTACTCCAACGAGTGTCCCAAGCGTCTTGCCAAGCTCGCCGGCAACACCGCTGCTCCTGCTCAGCAGCAACGCCGTGTCTCCACCGGCAAGAAGTTCGCCCCCAACAACCCCAACAACCGCAACGGCCGCCTCTACCACAGGAACGCCGAAGAAGCCCAGAAGCCCCAGATGTGGTACTGGGTATGTTTTCTGTCAACCACACCCCTGCTAGAGTGTTGTTTGATTCCGGAGCATCGCATTCCTTTGTCACCGAAGATTTTGCATCAACAAGTAAAATTCAACCCCTCAGTTTGAAGCATGTTATGATAGTTCAAATCCCCGGATCAACCACCAAAGCCAGAAAATTTTGTAAAAATGTGCCAATCAAAATCCATGATGTTGATTTCTTTGCAAATCTCATCATACTTGGAACCAAAGGTTTGGAAGTTGTCCTAGGAATGGACTGGATGTCCAAGCACAATGGATTGATAGACTGCGCCAAGAAAGCCATAACCATGACTAGCAGCACCGGTATCGTAGTTGAGCACGTCTCTCGAAAAACTACCCGTAAAATTTACCTGCAACCAAAGTGTATCCAAGCCTACTCTGGATCACATCAGGGTCGTTTGTCGCTACCCTGATGTGTTTCCGGATGATCTACCCGGTATGCCCCCGGACCGGGATATCGAGTTTATCATCGAGTTAATCCCCGGAACTGGACCCATCGCCCAGAGAGCCTACAGCATGAACGCAGCCGAGCTTGTGGAGCTGAAGAAGCAAATAGATGACATGTTAGCCAAAGGTTTGATCAGACCAAGTGCATCCCCCTGGAGATCCCCCGTCTTGTTTGTCGACAAGAAGGATGGTGCAAATCGTTTATGCACCGACTACCGTAAGCTTAACGATGTCACCATCAAAAACAAATACCCCTTACCCAAGATCGAAGACTTGTTCGACCAACTCACTGGATCCCGAGTTTTCTCGAAAATTGATCTTAGAACTGGATACCACCAACTGAAAATCCGAGCCACCGATATTCCAAAAACTGCCTTTACCACCAGATATGGGTTGTATGAGTACAACGTCATGTCATTTGGACTGACCAATGCTCCCGCTTATTTCATGAATCTCATGAATAAGATCTTCATGAACTTCTTGGACAAATTTGTCGTTGTTTTCATCGACGACATTTTGGTCTACTCCAAGTCCGAAGAAGAACATGAACAGCATCTGGAGATTGTTCTAGAAACCCTGAGACAGCACCAGTTGTACGCCAAGTTTAGCAAGTGTGAGTTTTGGCTGGAAGAAGTTGGATTCCTCGGACACATTTTGTCTGCAGGAGGAATTGCCGTAGATCCCGCCAAGATCAAAACTGTTATGGAATGGAAAGCTCCGACCACACAAACTGAGGTCCGTGCTTTTCTTGGATTAGCCGGATATTACCGCAGATTTGTAGAAGGTTTTTCGAGCATCGCTCGACCAATGACCCAACTGCTAAAAAAGGACAGAACGTTTGAGTGGACCGACAAGTGTGAAGAGAGCTTTCAACAGCTCAAGAGTAGACTGACAACAGCCCCAATCCTGATCATGCCAGATATCGCAAAGCCCTTTGACGTATATTGCGACGCCTCCAAGACTGGACTTGGATGCGTGCTTATGCAAGAAGGAAAGGTTGTATCCTACCTTTCTAGACAACTCAAGCAACATGAGCAGAACTACCCAACCCACGACCTCGAGCTTGCAGCCGTGGTCTTAGCCTTGAAAGTTTGGCGTCATTACCTCATGGGTAATCGATGCGAGATTTATTCCGACCACAAAAGCCTCAAATACATTTTCACCCAGAAGGAGTTAAACATGAGACAACGCCGATGGATCGAATTGATCAAGGATTACGACATGGAGATTCACTACCACCCCGGCAAGGCCAATGTGGTAGCGGATGCTTTGAGTCGACTGCCGTGCCAGTTGAACTCCATGCTCGCAACCGAACAGCCCAGTTTGCACCAAGAGTTTGAACAGTTCAGACTTGAACTCGTTAGTGAAGGATTCCTAGCCAGCATAGAACTGCAACCCACCTTGGTTGGTCAGATCAAGGAAGCCCAGAAAGATAACGCTAGCATTGACGGAATCAAGAAACAGATAGCCGCAGGAAAAGCCCCCGGATTTACCGTAGACGAAGCCGGAGTGCTTTGGTACAAAGAACGTCTCTGCGTACCATCGGACTCTGACTTGAAACAAGTCATCCTGCAAGAAGCCCATGACACCCTTTACTCAATCCACCCCGGAGGTACCAAGATGTACCAAGATCTAAAAGAACAATTTTGGTGGCACGGAATGAAGAGAGAGATCGGTAGCTATATCGCTAAGTGTGACATCTGCCAGCGAGTTAAGGCAGAACACCAGAGACCCGCCGGACTGTTGCAACCCCTTCAGATTCCAGAATGGAAATGGGACTCCGTAGGAATGGACTTTATCACCGGACTGCCCAAATCCAGCAAAGGCAATGATTCCATATGGGTAGTGGTCGATAGATTGACCAAAGTCGCCCATTTCATCGCCGTCAAAACCACCTATCAAGGCCCCAAGTTAGCTGAACTCTACATCTCCAGAATAGTCGCTTTGCATGGAACCCCCAAATCGATAGTGTCAGATAGAGGATCACAGTTCACCTCAAGGTTCTGGCAGAAGGTGCATGAAGGACTAGGCACTCGCCTAAATTTCAGCACCGCCTATCACCCTCAGACCGACGGACAGACTGAGAGAGTAAACCAGATACTGGAAGACATGCTTAGAGCATGCGTACTGGAATACGGATCCAAGTGGGAAGACTGCCTACCTTACGCAGAATTCTCATACAACAATAGTTATCAAGCCAGCCTACAGATGGCCCCCTTTGAAGCCTTGTACGGAAGGAAGTGCCGTACCCCCCTGAACTGGTCAGAAGTCGGAGAGAGTCAAGTTTTCGGCCCAGACGTTCTTCGTGAAGCCGAAGAGAAGGTTCACAAGATCCGTGAGTACCTCAAGACTGCGCAATCCAGACAGAAGAGCTACGCCGACAAGAGACGTCGGGAGATGACCTTTGAGATCGGAGATTTTGTCTATCTCAAAGTATCCCCCTTGAAAGGGATGCAAAGGTTTCAGCTGAAAGGAAAGCTTGCACCTCGCTACGTGGGACCTTTCCAAGTCCTCAGCCGCCGAGGTGAAGTATCTTATCAACTGGAGTTGCCTGAAGAAATGTCGGCTGTGCACGACGTTTTTCACATCTCACTTCTCCGGAAATGTCTTGAAGTCCCTGAGAAGACCGAAGTGTTCAAGAACATCGATCACCGATCGGTGGATATCAACAAGGATCTGACTTACCGCGAAGTGCCGATTCGCATCCTAGAAGAAGCTTACAGAACCACCCGCACCCGAAGCATCAAGTTTCTAAAGATCCAATGGAGCAATCATACCGAGGATGAAGCCACCTGGGAACGCGAAGACTTCATGAAGAAGGAGTACCCAGATCTCTTTAGTACCTAACTTTCTTTTTGATCTCGGGACGAGATCTTTTGTAAGGGGGAAGGGTTTGTAACACCCCAAATTTCAATGAAAAAGAAAGTTAGAGATTTCCAGAACTACAAAATTTCAAACCAACAAAAACTTTTCTTTTGCATATAGTACCATGCATAGGACTTGTGCATTTGAGTGATATGCCATGATGATTGTTATTACTTGTATTTGTTATGCTCTAAAACCCTAGAGTGATCATGTGAAGATCACCAACCAAATAAATCAAAGTGGAAGAAATTCCCATAATTGAAAAACCCTAAAAACCCTCACATATGCCCTATGGCATTTTTCGAAATTTTAACCCTAGACCTATTTGGTCTTCACCATTAGTTGAATAATGTTGTGAAACACTTATTACAACTTTTGGAATCAAGGGTTCACCATTCAAATGAATTTCCAACACTTTTCCCACTCACATGTGATGATGACCAAATCTGCCAATTATAGTCTGGTCACCACTTTGAGCCCCTGCAATTCAATTTTCCCAAACCATTCTTTGCTAACTCCTTGCACCATTTCAAAGTCAACATCAAGGTGAACAACTTTGATGAAGACCACCCTGCCAAATTCATCTTTGATCACTAGCTATGCTCATCCAAAGTTGCAACTTTATAATAAGTTCAACAATCTTCACTTAGCCATTTTGGGCCATTTTTGAAATCCAATTTTTCCACCACCACCTCAACTCATCTCTGGTCAAATACAACTTATCTCAACTTTCACTTTTCAAAAACATTCACCATTTGAATTATTTCAAATTTGGACATTTTTGTGAATTTCCAAAATTAGGCACTATTTGCAACTATTGCAAATAGTGATATACCTCACCTAATTCAAACCAAGGCTATACTACATTGTTCCCTGGTCCCCTTAAACCATCAAGGCCACATAGTTGAGCTAAGGAGAGGAGGAGAGAAGCTAGGACATGGCCATGCCGGCCATGTCGCCGAGCCGACCACCTCCCCCTCTCTCCCTTGCTTCCCCAACCCTGGCCCCTGCGCCACAAAGATGCCACCGCCTCTCCTACGCCGCCCTAGCACCGCCATGGTCGCGCTCGACGACGACATTGGCCGGACGACGCGCGCCCAAACCCGCCCTGGACGCCGCTCGCGTCGCGCGTGAGCACGCCGCGGACACACACTGGCCACGTGCCGCGCCACCACCACGAGCACGCCCTGGCCTCCCTGACTAGCCGTTGAGCACGCACGCGCCACCAGGACGTCGCCAGACATGGCCAAGACCACGACCCGTGCCCGCCGCCGCCAGAGACGACGACGCGATCCCGCGACCAGCACGGCAGACACGGAAGCAATGCGTCGCCTACCGACGCCGCCCGACCGCGCCGTTGCCACCTACAGATTCGCCTGGACGAGGAGAACACCGTAGCACCCTCGCCTAGCCCAACCGCTCGCCGGAATCGCCGCGAGCCTGTCGACTTCGCCGCAGCCCCCACGGTCACTCGCTCGCCTATAAAAGGAGGGCTCCGTTCGTCGAATTGAGCACACCAGCACACTCCCCTCTTCTCACTCGACCGCCTGAGCCACTCCACCGTCGACATTCCCCGCCATAGCCACCCAATCGCCACCTCACTGCCGCCGGACGCCGCGGAAGATCGCCGTCGATTGAAGCCGATCCAGGAGACGCCGCCAGTACCAGGAGCTTCGCCGTCGTCCACATCTACATCACGCACACTGCCAGCCACCGCGGGAGCCCTGGTTAGCTCTCCCACCCCCTAGGCTCGCCGCCAGACCGTCTGCTTCTCGCCGGAGAAGACGACGACCGTGCGCCGTTGGATCGCCTTCTAATCCAACGCGCCACGTCGCTCGTACCGTTTCGGGTTTTAAACGCCGCTGACATGCGGGACCCCCCTGTCAGGCAGCCCACGCGGGCACAGACGCGTGGTGGGCTGAGGTGGGCCGTTTTATTTCAAATCGGCCCAGCTTCGTTTTCCCGCCGGCCCTTTTATTCAAAATTCGTTTAAATCAATTTCACCCAAATTCAATACTGCCCAAACTTTGAAATTAAATAGTTTCCAATTGGCTAAACCAAATTTAGTGATTTTGACATTGTTGGAAAGCCACTGAAATTCTCTATCCAATGCCACTGGCCTCTTGGTCAAATTCTTTGTAGAATTAATGTGACAAAAATAACAAGCCAGGGACTTTTCCCTATTCAAATAGTTCTTAAAAATCAACCAAAATAGATATTAAGTTAATTCCAACTCTAATAGCTCACATTTGACTTACACTAATTGTTTATGCAATAAAATGGTGTGGTCACTTTGCATGATCATGCCATGGTTTTGTGAATGGATATTTTGACTAGTTTAACTAGTTGATATTGTCCAAAACCATTAAAGTTAAATTGTGTGAAGTCTTACACTTCATTTAAACTTGTCTCACATGAATTCATGAGATGTTTGGACCCCTGGTTCCAAACTCTCTTATATGAATTTCTTGAGATTTTAATCAAATTTAGTGTTATATAAATGGCATGAGGTGTTCCACCTCATTTAAATCATTCTACCAAATGATGATGATGATGAACATTTGATCTAGGTCAAGATGAGTTCATCCATGATTGTTGGAGAAATTAAATCTTAAGAAGATTTCAATGAGAGGAAATTATTTCTCAAGAACCCTATGGAAACTATCATTTACATATAGAATACAAATCCTATTTTAATCCCACAACCCATGCACCCTAGTTTATTTATGTGTGTGCATAGAGTAGTTTGTGTGTTTATTTGTGATGTGTGGAATAGCCCTGGAATTAGTGAGTAATTATACTCGTATTCAAATTTAGACGGTAGCACCGGAGAGTACGCCGAAGAAGAAGGTTGCTACCAGGAGGAGGAAGAGGAACAGTTTGAGAACTACCAAGGCAAGCTAAATTACTATGCAAGCTTTTATTCTTGCCAAGTGCAAAGCCCCTTTGGGGCAAGGCACCATGTCTTACCTTTTCTTATGTGAACCCATCCCAAGTTTTACTTGTTTTCCAAATGATTTCTCCTTTTATAGTTAACTTTGGTCAAAATACAAGTGGTTGTTAGAGTAGTGAGTTAGCCTTTCCAAGCAAAGCAAGGTAGCACCCCTCATGACTTAGAGCTAGTGCAAATCAACTAAACTTGACTACTCTAGATGGGAACTTTGTGATTTTGAAAGGAATTTGAAACCTTGGAATGAAGATGCATTCCATTGAATGAGTTTTGAAGGTGAATATGACCAAGAGAAGATGGTGATTTTTGATAAAAAATGATGTTGGTTTGAATGCGATACCTTTCCAATTCTCAAGTACCCCCACAATACCTGATTATGGGTAGGGCTTAACTGGAAGTTTATGCGTCTTAGTATGGGTTCCCTCTAAACAAGCGTCATCGGGGTTATGCCGAAAGCTGCCTCTACCACAAAAGAAACGATACGATATGATGCGAAATGAGGTGAATGTCCGGCCCAAGCCTGTGCAGTTCCCAAAGTTGACAGTTGGTCTTCACTGGGAGGCCAAGCTCATGGGGAGAGGTGCTCATACTAGGATTCGTAAGTGAAAGGTTATGGTTGATGATCCGCGTACTGTGTTACGATTATTCGGGGAAATCCCGACGGATGAAATCAAATGTTGTGGCACAAGTGTGCAACCTCTGCAGAGTGTAAACCTATTCGAATAGCCGCGTCCACGGTTACGGACGGTTGGAAAGGCCATACAGTTTTCCGATGTCATATCTTTGAAAATGATGTTGAAAGGTGATGGTGAAATGACTTGTGGTGAATTGAATTGAAATCACCACTTGAATGGTGGGAATGACACTAATGTTCCCCCTTGGGTTAGTTAGCACTTGAATAAGTTTTCTCAAAACTTTGTGAACCAAAATTAGCTTTATGCAAATAAACTAGAGCTTAGCAAACCCTACTAGAAGGTCTAGCATTTTTTTTCTTGAATTAGTTTGCGAGTACTCAACGTACTCACGGCTTTGTCCCTGGCTATTCAAATGGCCAGAGTATGAAGATGAACAAGGAGATGACCAGCAGGATGCCTACGACAACTAAGCGCCTTCCGACGTCAAGCGTTGGCCTGTGGACTCGAGAGTCCTTGTATCTTACGCTTCCGCTATGTTGAACTATGAACTTGTGTTTGTTCGTTGATCGATAGATCAACTATTCGTGTAATATGGATCATGTGATTCCAAATTTGTAAGACTTATGGTTTGTAATGAATGATGACTGTGATACTTAACTATTATGCCTCGCAACAACAATATTCCTGGGATTGCGATGTATGACATAATAGGCATTCGGACTTAAAAATCCGGGTGTTGACATATAGTGTGGATGATGATGTTTGTTTGCGAAGAACAGTAAAGAACAATTGCTGTAGATTGTATTTCAGATGTAAAGAATAGGACCGGGGTCCACAGTTCACTAGTGGTGTCTCTCCCATAAGATAAACAGATGTTGGGTGAACAAATTACAGTTGGCAATTGACAAATAAAGAAGGCATAACAATGCACATACATATATCGTGATGAGTACTATGAAATTTAATCAGGGCATTACGACAAAGTACATAGACCGCTATCCAGCATGCATCTATGCCTAAAAAGTCCACTTTCAGGTTATCATCCGAACCCCTTCCGGTATTAAGTTGCAAGCAACAGACAATTGCATTAAGTATGGTGCGTAATGTAATCAACATGAATATCCTTAGACAAAGCATCGATGTTTTATCCCTAGTAGCAACAGCACATCCACAACCTTAGAGCTTTCTGTCACTGTCCCAGATTTAATGGAGGCATGAACCCACTATCGAGCATAAATACTCCCTCTTGGAGTTACAAGTATCAACTTGGCCAGAGCCTCTACTAGCAACGGAGAGCATGCAAGAACATAAACAACATATATGATAGATTGATAATCAACTTGATATATTATTCAATATTCATCGGATCCCAACAAACACAACATGTAGCATTACAAATAGATGATCTTGATCATGATAGGCAGCTCACAAGATCTAACATGATAGCACAATGAGGAGAAGACAACCATCTAGCTACTGCTATGGATCCATAGTCCAGGGGTGGACTACTCACACATCGATCCAGAGGCGATCATGGCGATGAAGAGACCTCCGGGAGATGATTCCCCTCTCCGGCAGGGTGCCGGAGGCGATCTCCTGAATCCCCCAAGATGGGATTAGTGGCGGCGGCCTCTCAGTAAGGTTTTCCGTATCGTGGCTCTCGGTACTGGGGGTTTCGCGACGAAGGCTTTAAGTAGCCGGAAGGGCAGGTCAAGGGGCGTCACGAGGGGCCCACATAGTAGGCCAGCGCGGCCAGGGCTTGGGCCACGCCGCCCTGTTGTGTGGCCACCTCGTGGCCCCACTTCGTTTCCTCTTCGGACTTCTGGAAGCTTCGTGGAAAAATAGGACCCTGGGCGTTGATTTCGTCCAATTCCGAGAATATTTCCTTACTAGGATTTCTGAAACCAAAAACAGCAGAAAACAAAGAATCGGCTCTTCGGCATCTCGTCAGTAGGTTAGTGCCGGAAAATGCATAATAATGACATATAATGTGTATAAAACATGTGAGTATCATCATAAAAGTAGCATGGAACATAAGAAATTATAGATACGTTTGGGACGTATCACCCCCTGGTTTTGAATACTCTCACGCTCCGCATTATGTTTGCAAGCTTGATAAAGCTCTGTATGGACTGAAGCAAGCCCCTCGAGCTTGGTACTCTAGGCTCAGCTCCAAGTTATGTGAGTTTGGATTCATACCATCAAAGGCTGACACTTCACTATTTCTTCTCAACAAGTCAGGTATCACTATGTTTGTTCTGATTTATGTTGATGATATCATAATTACTAGTTCCTCTGATCGTGCTATCACTGCTCTTCTTCAAGACTTGAAAGTAAACTTTGCTATAAAAGATCTGGGTGACTTACATTATTTTCTTGGTATTGAAGTAAAGAAGATACACAATGGTTTGCTTCTTACACATGAGAAGTATGCTACAGATTTTACTTGCTAGAGTTGGAATGCACGGCTGCAAGCCTGCTCCTACTCCTCTGTCTTTATCTGAACAGTTGTCTTTGACAAATGGTACACCTCTTGGCTCTGAGGATAGTTCTCAATACATGAGTATTGTTGGAACTATCCAATATTTAACATTAACACGTCCTGATTTAGCCTTATCAGTAAACAAGATTTGTCAGTTCTTACATGCTCCAACTACAGAACACTGGATAGCTGCAAAACGCATTCTCAGATATGTGCAAGATACTTTACAGCTTGGTATTACCTTTAAAAGATCTTCATCAACTTTTCTGTGCTTTTACAGATGTAGATTGGGCTGGTTCTCTGGATGACAGACGCTCCACATGTGATTTTGCTATATTTCTTGCTCCAAATTTGTTCTCTTGGAGTGCTAGGAAGCAAGCCACAGTCTCAAGGTCTAGCACAGAGGCAGAATATAAAGCTTTAGCAAATGCTACAGCCGAATTAATTTGGGTTGAAGCTCTTCTTACTGAACTTGGAGTTAAATTAAAGGAAAAAACCAAGTCTTTGGTGTGACAATCTAGGTGCCACTTACCTATCTGCAGATCCAGTATTTCATGCTCGTACCAAGCACATTGAGATTGATTTTCACTTTGTCCGAGAAAGAGTTGCTAATCAGAGGTTGACCATTCGGTTTATTTAAGTAAAGATCAGATTGCAGATGGCTTTACAAAGGCCCTTTCAGTCAAGAAGCTTGATGAATTCAAATGTAATCTAAACCTTTTGAAAGGTTCAGATTAAGGGAGGGTGTTAGATTATGTAATAGGGCCGGGCCTCTTTTCCTTTTCTGTTTTCAGCTCCTATACGTATGTGTATGGGAGAAGTACCCTGTATAATACCTGGCCCGGGTTTGTGGCATATGATCAACACGCAATCCCCGGGAGACGAACCTGTCGTTCAAACCTAGGAACTTCGACACCAATTACCTTGCAAGGTTCCGGTCCTTGGTAGTCCATGGTCAAACTGTCCCTTTTACTAATATAGGTACCCGTACAAAGATAACCAAACTATTTCACTATTCCCGTCCCACTTCATAATAACTAGATTATGATGTGCGCCTTGGCGCACGAACCCGTGAAATTTGAACCGAGCCACAAAATTAATGATAATCAGTCAACAAATAAGTAAATACGGAGATTGTAAGAAAAATATATAGTGACACTTTAGTTTAGAGCCATACATAAGGTTACGTTCATGAGTCTCCAGGGTAATAATCAGTCAACAAATAAGTAAATACGGAGATTGTAAGAAAAATATATAGTGACACTTTAGTTTAGAGCCATACATAAGGTTACGTTCATGAGTCTCCAGGGTAGATAGTTCTTTTGCTATGATATTTACAAAGCATCAAAATGTTAAATATATATTACCGAAAGAATGGAAGTATGCAACTATCGTAAGAACAAAGATTAACAACTGGTAGGAACGATAGGCAAATCAAGGCACATCAGCATGACAACCTACATGTATAGATAGTCTTCGGAGCACCGACCATCACTGTCATAGAATCTCGTCATCGCCAGGGAGCTCTTCATGTTATGTGGCGGCAAAAGACTCGGGTAGTAACCAGAGAACTGATCACCTCATGTAAATTATTTTGATCACAACCATTCACTAACATAGACCTATCTCTTCTTCTCTTTCTTGACCTGTAGCCACCACCAGTGTTGCTTCACACAGGGCCCTGCACCACCTCTCCTTCACTCATTACCAGAGAGTCGGAGAGAAGAGATAATACTATGGTTGTTAAGACGAGCAGTTGACACCTGAAAAAGCATGCACAAAATAGAAAACTAAAGGAAGACCTAATTAGTTAGGAACGGTACATCCAAATCATTGATACATACTCTGGCACTAAACACCAAAAAATGGAACAGATATAGTGCATGAAAAACTGGGATAAATTTATCTCCTGTTACTCCAGTATCCATTCTTAACGTAGCATGACGCTTCTTTTTTCACAGAGATGCAAATGTTCAAGCCACTGGAAAGAATTTGGGATGCTCCAAGCAACCAAGATCTGTTCGGCCACACAAAGCATGAGGGGATGGGTGAACAAGTTTTGCTGCCTACCTAGAGTCAGTTTAAAAATTGCGTCTCGCACCCCCTAGCTGAAACCCAGTCCGTTCAGCCGCACTAATTTGCCACAGAATGCATGAGGGAAGGGGAAGAAATCTATTTGAAATTGCCTCTCGCTGAAAAATGATTTTTTTAATCAGTAACCATAACATGAAAAATATCAAAGAAGCAAAGAAAACAAATCTGAGAAGTGTTTAAGTCAAATAACACCTCTCCAGTAGCAAGTGCGTGGTGAGTGGGCAACACCTCTCCTTGGCTATGTGATCTTGTCCATCTCTTTAGCAACTCTGAACAAAAATCATAAGAATGATCATGAATATTTTTTTAGAAACTCTAGAGTCCGAACCTGAGCCATTTGTATAGAAATGATGAATATCTACAAAACTGAGTGCAGCAAGGTATGTAAATCCGAAAACTATTATCCGATTACATGAGTCTCAAACAATCTAGCACAAATGTATTTTTTGGTGAATCACTCATCCATTTACCGATAAATAGCAAGCACAACCGATTCACATAATGAAGTGAGGCGATATTTTGTACAAATTGATAGGAAAAAGTTGAACCGGGAAGTTCTTTGTTAGTTGAGTGTAGCTAAATTTCAGAAAAAAAGCTATATTGAGTAGAATGCATATTACATGGATTAATATTTCCATGCAACCCACTTGCCTTTTCATCGAACACCTGCGATTCGAGACTCGGTGCTCGCTTTGACAAAGTTCATGGTGCCTTCGACTAAAATAACAAGCCAATCTTTTAGTAAGTGGTGGGAACCTATATTGGACATATATGAAAGGATATAAAGGAGCTGCTAGTGGCATCATAACATACATCATTTGCGGTGCATGGAAAGAAAGGAATGAAAGAGTTTTCCGAAATTAGGCTCTTCCTTTGATTGACGTAGTGAGGCATGCACGCTAAAATTGAGAAAAATGGCATATATTGTCTTCACGGATAGCAAGGAAAATTTAATAATCAAGCTATAATGTTTCAAGCCTAAGAAAATGATAAAATGATGTAGCTATCTATAGTTTGCTGTACGCATTGTGCTTGATGTAAAAACTATCTGTATAGTTTAAAAATATGGGAATTAGTCTATATATAGCCATTTATCCTTTTAGTTCAAAACTATGGAAGGTGGAAATTGACAATGCAAGTTTTCGTAGTAGATAAAATAGCACCGGTTTGGCCGTTCGGCCACCTCGCCACCAAAACCAGGGGCTGACCCTGTTGAGATATACAAATCATATGACAATTGAGTGTACATCGCTCAATGATATATTATAAATAGAACTACATATTCAACACCTAAATGTTCAGACCGAGGTTAGAGAATCCTACTAAGCAAGGCAGTGCGAAGGTACATTTTTCAGTGAAGAACTACATTGTGCTTTGCATGGCATCAATGTACAAAATAAAATCTCTGTACCAAAACTGAAATAAAATGTATAGCCACCCGAAACCTCTCAAAAAAGAGCCTCTCGAAGCAATCGACACAATGGAATGTACCGAACGTCAGAACTTATTCTTGGTATATGTGAGGAAGGAGATCACAAATATATTGTAGAGATATTTAGAAAATTATTGATGAGGCAAAATTTCTAATAAAGCTGCATACTAAATCTTCAGACCATGTTTCACATGTAAATTAGTTACTACAAATGGCTAATATACTACAGCAAAAAAAAAAAGCAGCTAGAGAACAATGTATCAGCGAGAACAACCTGACAATGAACAGAGAAGAATCTAGTTTATTAATCAGTAAGGCGCGCCACTACAACACGAAAAATGGCTCCATTTGAGGAGCTAATGGATTTATGCATGCCTGTCTTGTAACTCCATCTTAATAATTGTATCAAGCTGATCTCAGCGAGAATCTCAAGGCCTGGAAAAGATTTTACATGATAAATTAAAATTGTTATGGTATGAGGAAACTTCACCAGTTCATATGCCCATAATCTAGTCACAACGGAAGATATTATCTCCAGAATATATCTGAACCAATGAGAGAAGAGGATACATTTACTTTGTAGACTAAAGGTGTTGAAAATCATGCATGTGTATTCTAGTAAATGTCTGAGAAACATAGAGGAAGGCACAAATATTTATCACGCAAGGATGCTCAGTTTCACGGAGCAAATTGGAACACGATATATACAAGAGAAGAAATTTACATATGTCAGGATATATGACAACATTTACATGAATAATTTGATTTTATAGCAATAAGATAGTAGATATTATGCTAGTAGTAGAAGAAACCAAGTAGACAGATTAGAGCCGAATGGAATGATATTACTGTGGCTCAAGGATGATGTCTGGATGTGATGAGATGCCTTGGCATTGCCACCGCAATACCATGACCGCTACACCAAACGCCTCCAGCACAACGCCCTCATGTGCCTTCTCCAGCAGCAAGCGTGCGGTGAGTACAAAAGTAAAAGACACATTATCCAGTACCTGCTGCAAAAAATTACAAAGCCAACACTAAATATAAATATACAAAGATAAAGTAATGTATGGTACAAAGCTAGTATATATGCAAGATAATGGGCTATGATCGGGCTATACGATTGAATTTACACACACATAAAAAATGTAGAAACCTATATAGTGTCATTGGCTGATTTTGAAGTGCTAGTATTTACACAATGATTCAAGCATAACCTTGTAAAGATTATGGCATTCCAATTTTACTGAAGCGAACATGGCAAACAAGAAAGAGAATCGACCCATGATAATTCAGTACATACCGAAACTGGAATGCCACAATGTGTATACACTCTTTCTAATAACCACATTTAACAAAGACTGTGAAGCTATGTATGCAAGAATTTATGAACCAAATAAATCAGTTTCTTCACATGGGGTTATTTTCTAAGATAGCAGAATCACATAAAGACGAATGCCCACTTGAGCTTGAGTCCACGAACTTAGGATCGATCCACAGCCAATTCTTCCCAGCTATTCACACACAAAATCACAACTTACTTCAAAGTAAGATATCTGATATTCACGTGCCACTTAAGGCAGAGATATCTGGCAGTAGTATTAGAGTTCAGAATCCTTCTATTAATCAAAATAATCACAAATCTATAACAAAAGCAAGTATAAATATTCATGGCATCATGCCTTTGAAACACAAAGGTTCCCATTTATAGTTAACTTCAGAAATTACAAGCTCAGGTAAGGCTACATGAAACCGCTACTAAATAAGCTAATGTTCTCATATTCGGTTTGCTAGACATAATAGAAGGGGGGGAAATTCGAGCAGTTATATCGTACATCAAGCGAATTGGGCATTTATGATATAAGTTTTAATGCAGATGAATACTCTACAATTGTTTAGATAACTAAATTGTCTGACATACACACAAATTGGCCAAAAACTAAATTATTTTCTTTAGCATCCGTCCATTTACTTCACCAGTATCTTACATGAGCTAAATAGCTGGTAAGACCTGGTGTGTTTTCTAATTGAACAGAATTGAGCTAAATAGATGGAAGTAAATCTGAGAAAATAAACGGCATGAGAGACAAAAACGTCCAAATGCCATCCTAAATTATAATAAAGAGAAAGGGACCAAATAAATACAATTGCACTCTGCATGTTGGTAGTTCATACAAATTAAAACAGTTGCATCGCTTTAACCGAGGTAAACATGAGCTATTTTTTATCAGCTTCCTAGTTTTAAGATTTGGTTAACCAATCCCTAGCTCAAAAGCTAACAAAGCTCTATGAAAGATAGAAGAGGGTATGACATCCATATATATAACCATTAACCACATGATTTACTCCCTATAATTTTAGGCAACTTTGAAGAAAATGGTACCTTGCCCACCCTTCATCCATAAATAGTTACTTCTTGATTCAGATCAATCTGCACCTGCAAGCACATCATAGAGCATACACGAGCTCATTCTAGGTAAATTGCAATAATATATTTAAATGTTGGACACAAAATTCATATGATACATTCAGTCGATTCTAGCAAAGAATGGAGCTCTCACATGTAAATGAAAATTTTCTACTAACTGCAACAACACAATCTCATCTTTCATCAAGAGAGATGGAACCATGACCTGTACAGACAAGTGGGGATTGCCAAGGAAAAAAGAAATGTATTCGTAGAACTGGTCTATAACTGTATTTTGTTCAATAGGAACACAAGCAAAGAATGAATTAGAGAATTAGCTGGCCTTGAAAGTATGCCCAACATTTGAACTCAAACCTCAGTGCATTCTCCACTCTCAGTGGACACATCTCTTGTGGGAAGAAACTTATACGGAGCACCATCAAGAAAGAATTTATAGGGATGCGGTTGTAGAGCATTTGGCATATTCAGGAGATCACAAGACTAAGATAAAAAAGGAAGCAAAATACACAGAAAAAACGTGAACCAAAATCTTCAGACGCAAACATAAAACTTAGTCATTTATACACTGATTACTGAAAATAAACTGGCGAGGATTCAACTACAAGATTGCTTACATATGGGTTTCAGGAAGAAACTAATTAAGTGCCTCTAAACTCTCATGGAGAAGGAACTACTAATCTAAAAATATTCACACAAATGGGTTAATTGCTCATATATACCTTTTGTAAGACCAGCAGAAATTCTCCAGCATGTCCTTGTTGCAGACCTCCAAGGGCAACCTCTTTACATCTGGAGTGCAATACAATATACCATTTCAATGGGTGGCTGCATATATGCAAAATGGACTGATCTAGCAGAGAAGAAGACAAAGAGGCAGTGGCAAGTACATACTCTTCTGTACTGGGCCAAAGAAAACAGGGATCAAAGCAGCCTTATCCACGCGAGGAAAGATCTTCTCGCACTTCACCTGACATGGAGCTAAGCAGCAGCCTGCACTCCCCTTTTCTTGCCACACCATCTCCTGCTAGACAAAGACAGAAGATTGTAATCATTTGACTACTTTAAAAAATAAGCATAGTACATGTTCAATTTCCTGTGAAACACCAACTCCAATGACGGAAGTATGGACGCATTGGAAAGAACAATAATTAGTGGTAATGAATTCAGAATCCCTGAAGTAGAAGAAATAATAAATCAAGATTTGAAGAAGTCCAAGATGGCATCACAACTTTGATTATGATCACTAATAGTAAGACCATAGAAATATATCTAATAAACCATTTCTTGCTTGCTCAATTAAAATCCAATGATCACCTAAGGTGTGGGAACCTCGAAGAAAACAAATAAAAATGGAAAACAAAGCAGTCGCAATGTGTTTTTTTCACAAATAAATTCATGCCAGCAAGAGAGACAAATATGGGGCCAACTTTTTAAGCAAAACGGCACACATGTTTCGTGAGCTTTTGACATCCAAAAGTTCAATAACTCCTCCCGAACAATGTTGTTCGTAGCATTTAAAATTTAGGGAAACTCAAATAAAAACCCTGGCGTGGTAACTAACATAGTTTGTGTGATAATTCTGAAGAAAATAAAGACATCTCTATTTAGATACAGAAGCACCTTGCAGTAATAAATCACGCGCCAACATGACTTCACTATATATACTGAGAAGCATAACATGTACATATACCCATTTATCATCTGAGCACCCATAAGTTGCTTCAGATCTGTCAAACAAGGCATGCTCATGGATCTGCAGATGCTTCAGATCTATCAAACAAGGCATGCTTTTTTCCAATATAAATCCATCAAAGATTAATATATTGTAATTGCATTAGAAAATGATAAAAAAAATAGAATAACTACCTTGGCTGGTCTAGGATGAAGGTAACTATGCAGACCATACAACCTCTGTAGATCAGCCATCGTTGTCGTTTATAAAGCTTCTAGGTAGTCTGTTTATCACATTCATGTCAACTATCTTGTAATGCCTTCAGAAATTCCGGTCGACCATCCCAGTATACCTATCCACATGCTCCTGGTGTCTATGGTACAGTGCAGGTACTGTGACCAAAGCAATGGTTCCTGTCACCCACACAGAAAAAAATTAGCATCTAACTTTACAGAAAGGATGAACTGAAGACAACCACATACATGATTATGCAAGCCTATTACCATATGTCCCTAAATGTCCATGTTTCAAAGTGGATTTAACAGCGAGATATTTACATAACGTACCTATATAAGCAAGAGTTACAGAATAGTAGAAATTGCAAATAACATATAGCAACCAAAGGACAGACACAACATCTGAAGAACTTCCATTGTTCAGCAATCATAAAGATCTCATGTAATCAACAAAGAGAGACAACGGCATGCTATGTAACCTGAAAAAGAGCCAGAATTCCTTGCCAAGATTAATGACATGTGCAATCATCGTCATATTGTTCACTTTAATAGGGAGTGAAGCCGCGGCATTATTAACCATCTCCTTGATAGAACTAACTCGGGCAGTGACGTAGGTTGCCTACAATAAGAAATATATAATAGGCCATGAGATAAATTCAGAAGAATAAAATTACAAGCACAAACACCTGCTTGGAGTTCCACCAAATACCTCATAGGCGGAGATTAAAAAGAAGTTGTAGAGACAAGAAAGAGAAGCTATAGGGATGAAATCAGAAGAGGGGAGGTGAGGAGGAAAATCAGGAAGGAACAAAGGAGTTTGGGGACCTGTAAGTGGTGCAAATGCCACCATGTCGGCTGGAACCAAGGTCGTGGCAGGCTGCAACGGCCAGTGCTTCTCCTGTTCAGAACCTAGTAGTGAGAAGTGAAACCTAACAGCAGCACAAGGGAGAAGGGCTCGGTGGCTCACCTCAATACAATGTCGTCCATCTCTGGCAGTGGAGGCCGAATCCCTCTGTTCGGTCCAGATCTCGCTTGCCTACTCCCCCATGTCAAACCCTGACTCCCTTAGCCATGGCACCGTGCTGCCCTTCCCCTCCGCTCAGCGGCCACTCACCTCCATGTGACCGGACGCTTACCGGCGACCGGAGGCCAGGATCCTTGACGGTGCCTCGGGGCTGCGGCCAATTCTTCTCTAGGCAGCTTCCGCCGCGACTTAGAGCAGGAGGAAGAGGCGGTAAGAGGGGAGGAGAAGAGCTCGACCAGGGATTGTAGGAGAAGGCGGCGGCGCGAGGTACCTGCTGCTGACGACGACGACGGCGTGGGCGCTGAGGAGGAGCCGGAGCCGGAGCTGGGAGGTGGCGGCGGGGATAGGGAGTGGGGGAAGAGAAAGACACGGGCAGAGACGGCGGGTGTGAGCAAATGGCTAGGGTTTTCCCTTGAAGGATCTGGTTTTGTCTCACGCGCATCCCTCTGCGTCCAATCAGCGAGCAACACCTGGACCAACCGGGTGGAGAGCGAACGAGACGCTCGCCCAGCCCTTGCGCGCCGAGTGGCCTACCGTGGATAGGCTCTCCATGCCCCATGGGGGTGCAACAATTATACCTTTAGATGTGGCTTCACAGAGAAGCTGCAGAGGGCAGTCACCTAGAACCTTGTGTTCTATTCATGAAAAAAAAATGTTGCCACCATTTCTTTCGTCCAAACCTGCACCTTTCCCGCCTAGGCACCGCGTTGTTTTCCTCCAGAGAGGGGCGGACCAGTTCATGGCTTCTTCGTGAGCTCGGCACCGGATCTGAAGATTGACTCGCACTGGCAGGAGCATTCACATGTTTCTCATCCGACCTACATATTCATCACGCGATAACACCAGCTTATACTCGACCCTTTCTATAATAGCACTCACGGGAATGTCTCCGTTGACTGCACGCAGCCTAAGTCCAATGATCAGAAATTCAGATGCAACGTAAGGTTCAATACCCCATCTCGTTCAGTTACGTCTACACAAACACACATCCCGTTGTGGTTAGCTTCTTTGCATGCATCTGAAAACATCTCTCTGCGCACTGAATTTGTTTGCTAGCTTCATCATGTTACAGCGATCGAACAGCTAGAATCATTTCCGGTCAGTTCATGTGACTGAAAGTTCACAGTCTGTTAGGTTCTGGTGTAATCATACGCACAGCTTCGCCTTCAACCGTTCTGAGAACAGTTGTTATTTTTTTATTACGAGGAGCATGGATTGGTGTTGATCAGTGGTCATACAATTTGATGAATTCTAGCACTCCGAATACACATGTGTTATGGTAGGTAGGCGATCATGCAATGTACTCCTATAGTAACTTGATGACTTCCTTAATTATATCTAAGTCTTGTAGGTTGGTGCTTGGAGTTCTTCTTGTTCTCCCGCCTTTTTCAAATACTGGAGAGAGTCGCTGGTGTGTCGTACATGGCGCACTGTAGCGGCGATGGTCCACGATAAGGATCCGGCGGACAGGTGTCGACTGGTTCAATGAACGTCTGAAATTAAAATTGATGACAGTGGAGTGAAGAACAAAAGAGGCAGATGTGCATCATGTTAGAATACATGTACGGCTGAGATTAGACTAGGTTTAGATCATCTTGTACTCCAAGTCTATCTCCCCCTTGTACCTCTATATATACCCCCAAAGGGTCATGGAATACAATACACAAGAATTAGGGTTCTATATTTTCAACACATCATCCAGTCAGCGAGCATCTGTTACACAGTTTTCTTCAGTTATTTGGGGAGAAGATGAATTAATCGACCATTCGGCACACCATGACAATGATCAGCGTTCTCTCTGGGAAGTTCTGGTGTCACCTGCTACCTGGTAAACTGGAGAAATAATCCTGAATTGAAATGGTAGCTGAAGTGGAACATTATCATACTGAAGAAAAAAGAACACTGAATTCATTAACCGCTGCAGCGCAGAGCAGCAAGATGTCAAAATGAACAGGAGGCGATTAAGTTTAATTTGGAGCAAAGGACCCTCGGCCCCTGTTCCATCAGTAAGTACAATGAAATAACACTCAGACTAAACAGCATCTTTTTACAGTTCCATCAGTAAGTACAATGAAATAACACTCGGGCTCTCACTGGTAGAAAAAAGGCCTTCCGTCCAGCCCCATTAGTCGCGAAAATGTAAGAACCGCGACCAATGGGGTCTTTAGTCGCGGCTCGGGTGGCGAACCGCGACCAAAGGCCTGGGCCCAGCGCGCTCGGTGGCCAGCTGGTGGACGGGAGGGCCTTTAGTCGCGATTGGCCAGGCCAACCGCGACTAAATGTCCTCAGGCCTAGCCCAAAGGCCTTTAGTCGCGGTTCGCCAGGCCAACCGCGACTAAAGCCCCTCCCCTATATATACCGACCAGCCCACAGCACTTAGCCATTTGGTGCCACTTCTCTTCACAAACTTCACAAGGGGGGTGTTGGTTTGCTTTTGGCTCCTCTTATGCACACAAGGTGTTTGATGAAATGCCCCAAGAGCATGAAACCAACATGATATGAAGTGTCGGAGCCACATTTGATCGAGCTTCCTCATTTATTTTTTCCTCCTCGATCGTGGTTAGCAACTTGAACCTTTCATATGTGTCATTGATAAAATATGCATGTGTGTAGTTCATTAATTGTTTAATTTCTATTTAGTTTAACAAATGCATGATGGTTAATTATATATTTTATATTATAATAATGCAGATGAATCGGCAATGGATGTACGCTAAGCGACTCTCCGGCGAATTCACTACGGGTTTGAAAGATTTCCTCGTAGTGGCTAATGCGAACAAGCAGGGGGGTTTTGTTATCTGTCCATGTGTTGGCTGTAAGAATCAGAAGGGTTACTCTTCCTCAAGGGAAGTTCACCTGCACCTGATTCGGCATGGTTTCATGCCAAGCTATAATTGTTGGACCAAGCATGGAGAAAGAGGGGTTATAATGGAAGAGGATGAAGAAGAGGATGATATCATCGATGACAACTATCTTGATCATTTCGGTGATACTTTCATGGAGGATGCTGAAGGTGGGGAAGGTGAAGGGGAAGGTGATCAAGAAGAGGCACGTGATGAGCCCGCTGATGATCTTGGTCGGACCATTGCTGATGCACGGAGTCGCTGCGAAACTGAAAAGGAGAGGGAGAATTTGGATCGCATGTTAGAGGATCACAAAAAGTCGCTGTACCCAGGATGCGATAATGGTCTAAAAAAGCTGGGCTGCACACTGGATTTGCTGAGATGGAAGGCACAGGAAGGTGTAGCTGACTCGGGATTTGAAAACTTGCTGAAAATGTTGAAGAATATGTTTCCAAAGAATAACGAGTTGCCCTCCAGTACGTACGAAGCAAAGAAGGTTGTCTGCCCTCTAGGTTTAGAGGTTCTGAAGATACATGCATGCATCAACGACTGCATCCTCTACCGCGGTGAATACGAGAATTTGAATGAATGCCCGGTATGCACTGCATTGCGTTATAAGATCAGAGGCGATGACCCTGGTGACGATGTCGAGGGCCAGAAACCCAGGAAGAAGGTTCCCGCCAAGGTGATGTGGTATGCTCCTATAATACCACGGTTGAAACGTCTGTTCAGGAACAAAGAGCATGCCAAATTGTTGCGATGGCACAAAGAGGACCGTAAGTCGGACGGGGAGTTGAGACACCCCGCAGATGGAACGCAATGGAGAAAGATCGACAGAGAGTTTAAAGATTTTGCAGCTGACGCAAGGAACATAAGATTTGGTCTAAGTACAGATGGCATGAATCCTTTTGGCGAGCAGAGCTCCAGCCATAGCACCTGGCCCGTGACTCTATGCATCTACAACCTTCCTCCTTGGTTGTGCATGAAGCGGAAGTTTATTATGATGCCAGTGCTCATCCAAGGTCCGAAGCAACCCGGCAACGACATCGATGTGTACCTAAGGCCCTTAGTTGATGAACTTTTACAGTTGTGGGGCAGACCTGGTGTCCGTGTGTGGGATGAGCACAAAGAAGAGGAATTTGACCTATGAGCGTTGCTTTTCGTAACCATCAACGATTGGCCTGCTCTTAGTAACCTTTCAGGACAGTCAAATAAGGGATACAATGCATGCATGCACTGCTTACATGAGACTGACAGTGTACATTTGCCAAATTGTAAGAAGAACGTGTACCTTGGGCATCGTCGATTTCTTCCGAAAATTCATCCAGTAAGAAAGAGAGGCAAGCATTACAACGGCAAGGCAGATCACCGGCCGAAGCCTGCGGAACGCACTGGTGCTGAGGTATTTGATATGGTCAAGGATTTGAAAGTCATCTTTGGAAAGGGTCCTGGCGGACAATCAATTCCGAAGGGAGCTGACGGGCACGCACCCATGTGGAAGAAGAAATCTATATTCTGGGAGTTAGAATATTGGAAAGTCCTAGATGTCCGCTCTGCAATCGACGTGATGCATGTTACGAAGAATATTTGCGTGAACCTCCTAAGCTTCTTGGGCGTGTATGGGAAGACAAATGATACAAAGGAAGCACGGCAGGACCAGCAACGCTTGAAAGACCCTGATAACCGGCATCCGGAATGGTTTCAAGGTCGTGCCAGCTACGCTCTGACCAAAGAAGAGAAGGTCATCTTTTTTGAATGCCTGAGCAGTATGAAGGTCCCATCTGGATTCTCGTCCAATATAAAGGGAATAATAAACATGGCGGGGAAAAAGTTCCAAAACCTGAAGTCTCACGACTGCCACGTGATTATGACGCAATTGCTTCCGACTGCTTTGAGGGGGCTCCTGCCGGAAAATGTTCGAGTAGCCATTGTGAAGCTATGTGCATTCCTCAATGCAATCTCTCAGAAGGTAATCAATCCAGAAGTTCTACCACGGTTACAGAACGATGTGGTCCAATGTCTTGTCAGTTTCGAGTTGGTGTTCCCGCCATCCTTCTTCAATATTATGATGCACCTCCTGGTTCACCTAGTCGAAGAGATTTCCATTCTCGGTCCTGTATTTCTACACAATATGTTCCCCTTCGAGAGGTTCATGGGAGTATTAAAGAAATATGTTCGTAACCGTGCTAGGCCAGAAGGAAGCATCGCCAAGGGCTATGGAAATGAGGAGGTAATTGAGTTTTGTGTTGACTTTGTTCCTGACCTTAAGCCGATTGGTCTTCCTCGATCGCGGCACGAGGGGAGACTAAGTGGAAAAGGCACGATCGGAAGGAAATCAACGATATGTATGGACGGCCATTCTCTGACTGAAGCTCACCACACAGCTGACCAATTCCAGCTTGGTGGCTCCGTACTTTGAGAAACACAAGAATATTTTACGCTCGGACAACCCGGGGAAGCCTGAATCCTGGATTAGGAAGGCCCACATGGAGATTTTCGGCAGTTGGTTGAGAAAACATTTAATGAGTGACAATGCTGTTGTAGATCAGCTGTACATGTTGGCCAAGACACCATCTTCGACTATAACGACTTTCCAAGGGTACGAGATAAATGGGAATACATTTTACACGATCGCCCAAGATAAAAAGAGCACCAACCAAAACAGTGGTGTCCGCTTTGATGCAGCAACCGAGAATGGGCAAAAGGTCACATATTATGGTTACATAGAGGGGATATGGGAACTTGACTATGGGCCCTCCTTTAAGGTCCCTTTGTTCCGGTGCAAATGGTTCAAGCTAACAGGAGGTGGGGTAAAGGTGGACCAGCAATACGGAATGACAATGGTGGATTTCAACAATCTTGGTTACCTTGACGAACCATTTGTCCTAGCGAAAGATGTCACTCAGGTTTTCTATGTCAAGGACATGAGTAGCAAACCGAGGAAACGGAAAGATAAGAAAACGATCAGTACATCATGTGATGATCCAAAGCGCCACATTGTTCTTTCAGGGAAAAGAAACATCGTGGGAGTGGAAGACAAGACAGACATGTCAGAAGATTATAATATGTTTGGTGAAATTCCTCCCTTCAAAGTGAACACCGACCCAAGCATTAAGTTAAATGATGAGGATGCTCCATGGATACGGCCCAATCGTAAGCAAGCATGGACACAAGGGAAGAAATGATGTGTAATAATTTATTGTACCAAACTTTGTTGAATGGATCACGTGAATTATATTATCCGTGATGTGTTTTCGTGTCCATTTTCGAATGATTCGATTGATTCGAGATAGCACTGATGATACATGAAATTTGGAGTGATTTAGTCATACTCCTGCCTAGGCGTATAATATGCATACTCGTAGTCTTCATAGCCGCCGCCGTTGTACTGGTAGTCGTCGCCTTCTAAGTTGCCGCCGTCGTCGTCGCTGCTGTCGTCGCTATCGTCGGGCGGCGCTCGTGGCTCGAACTGAGGGCAGCGCAGGCGGGGGATATCGCCGGCCGTGATGTAGTCCATGACGCTCTGCAGAGTCCGGCTGTACCACCATAGCCGACGGCCGGTCTCGTGGAAGTTCCCAGGAGGCAGACCGTCCTCCTCATACCTGGCGAGCGCCCTCTCACGCCGATTGATGAAGAAGGCGTCCCAAGTATGCTGGTTATCGGGATGCCAGCGGGGATTCATCCGCTGCTCCGGCGTGAGGTCGAGGTAGTAGTGGTTCGTGATGGCCGCCCGGCGCGCAGTACCCTGAGGGAGGGGAGGGACCGGCACGCCGCCGGCGCTTAGGCTCCAGCCGGCGGGGACGCGGTAGCCCGGTGGGCAAGGGTAGTTCGAGGCGCAAAGCTCCTCCACCTGCTGGTAGGTTAGAGTGGGTGCGGTGGAAGCCATGAGAGAGTGATGAGAGATTGTAGAGATGTGATAATGCTGGCCAAGCGGGGCTACATATATGTAGTGAGAAATGGCGGGAAAAATGGGAGCGGGAAGACAGGAGGCGGGAAGAAAGTGGCGGGAAGAAAGAGGCGGGAAGACAGGAGGCGGGAAGAAAGTGGCGGGAAAAATGGGAGCGGGAAGAAATTGGCGGGAAGACAGGGAAGAAATGGCGGGAAGAAGAGGAAAAAATGTAGTAAGATTTTGAATTAAATTAGTTTTATTTTCCTAAATTTATTGATATATTATTTGTATTTTTAAGATTTTGAATTGAATTAGTTTTATTTTTCTTTATTTTTTGATATATTATTTGTATTTTTAAGATTTTGAATTGAATTAGTTTTATTTTTCTGAATTTATTGATATATTATTTATATTTTTAAGATTTTGAATTGAATTAGTTTTATTTTTCTTTATTTTTTGATATATTATTTGTATTTTTAAGATTTTGAATTGAATTAGTTTTATTTTTCTGAATTTATTCATATATTATTTGTATTTTTAAGATTTTGAAAAAGAAAAGCATTTTGAAAAATGCCTTTAGTCGTGGTTGGCCTCCCAAACCGCGACTAAAGGTATTTTCCGCGGGAAACGAAATTCGGGCGAAAAAATCCTTTGTCCCCTTTAGTCGCGGTTGGCCACACCAACCGCGACCAAAGGGGGGGGTCCCTATATATTCCCGCGGCGCGAACCGCCGCGGATCTTCTCGATCCACCACTTCGTCTCTGCAAAACTCATCGCCGCGCGCCGCCCCGTCGCCTCGCTCGACCGCGCTGCCGCTGCCGACGCCGTCGCCGCCGCGCTGACGCTGTGTGCCTCGACGCCTCCGCCGCGCCTCGACGCTGTCGCTGCGCCCTCGCTGATGCTACACGCGCCGCGCGCCGCCGCGCCGAACGAATCGAAGCCGGCCACCGCCCAAGGTACCGGCCGGCCCGCTCGAGCGAAGACCACCGCCGCCCTATCCTCGCACCGCCGCCATCGCCGCCCTAGCATCGCCCGCCGCCGTCGCGCGCGCCGACGGCCGGCCGGCGGCTTACAGAGAAACAAAGAGAGAGAGAAACAGAGACCGGCCTTTTTTTGTTTTTTATTTTTTGTTTTTTTACTAAACACAAATTGACTTAATAATAAATCTCCCTCATTTCACTTAATAAAAAATTGACTTTAACATGTATAACAAAATTTTAAATTAACAAGAAATAACTTAACAAAATTTAACAAAAATAACTTAACAAAATAACTTAACAAAAGTTTGTCAAAAAAATGAACTAAATTTTTTACTTTCGTATTTTTTCACTTTTAAAAGAACTCAAAAAAATGAACTAAATTTTTACTTTTGTTTTTTTTCACTTTTAAAAGAACTCAAAATAAGTAAAAATAATAATATATTGGAATGTTATTTTCTTAACATATAATACTTTGGAATGTTATTAAGTAAAAATAATAATATTGGAATGTTATATTACTTTGGAATGTTACCCACCGCCACCGCCCCCCTTTCGCCACCGCCACCTATAAGTACTTGCACCGACCCTCCGTATACGCGCGGGTTTTTTTTGTTTTTTTTACGAGAGAGAGGATCGGAGGGGGCGACGAGGGAGGCCTCTATGTGTTGTCCTCGGCACCGCCACCGCCCTTTCGCCACCGCCACCGCCCTCTCTCCTTTTGCCACCGCCCTTTCGCCACCTCCACCGCCCCCCTTCTTCACTTAATTAATTAGTTTTTACTATGTTTTCAGGACTGACATATGGCGGACGATAGAGCTGACCCGATTATGGACAACTATGATCAAGAAGCTGAAGAACATATATTTGGCATCATAAAAGGCGATATTGTATACGTGCCGACCGAACAAGATGAAGAGGATATTTCTTCTTATCTGAATCTTGACGGTCAAGACGAAGGCCGTCAGCAAGATGATGTGGAAGAAACGTCGCTAAACGACGATCTTGAATTGCAAGTAGCAGCAACCAGCTCCGGCGCCGAGGTATATATATATACATTTTGCCTCTGGTGATACAAACTTACTGATTTGAATAAATATGTGTGTACTAACACGCGCGACTCTCTTTCTTATTTTAGCCCTCGGCCGGATCGTCGAAAAAATCGAGTACGTCGTCGTCAAAGCGTGGCGCAACCAAGACGCTCAAACAAGGAGAAACATATACCATCGAGGTTGTCGATAGTGCAACCGACAGGCCGCTGGAGCCCCAGAAGCACGCCACCAAGTTTATCAACCAATGCGGAGCCGTTGTTAGGGACAACGTCTCGATCACCCTCCAGGAGTGGCATGAGCCAAAGAAGGCACGTCTTGGTTTCACTTTTGTCGACAAGAGAACTAAAAAGGATTGCTTTAAAAAGCTTATGGAACATTTCATCCTACCTCCGGAATACCACAAATTCGATGAGGGGGGTAACAAGATTGAGGAAAACAAGAAGAGGAGGAAGCTAGTCAAACAGTTCGCTCTTGGTAAGATGGCCGAAACATTCAGGAAATTCAAGCAAAATCTAGCCCGTGACTATGTCAACCAGAACAAGACTCCGGATTTCAAAGGACAATATGAGAGACTTCAACATGATTGGCCAGATTTTGTGAAGCAGAAGAAATCGGAGCATTTCATTGAAATATCGAAAAAAATAAGAAAAATGCGGCTAAGAAGGAGTACAATCATATTATGGGGCCAGGAGGGTATCGCTTTTGGGAGCCTAAGTGGGAGAAGATGGAGAACGAGCTGAGGAGGCGAGGAATCCGTCCAGGTACGGAGGGATGGGACCGAAGGGCCAAAAGCTGGTGGTACGGGCATGGGGGAACGCTAGACCCGGAGGCAGGGGCGTGTGTTCACGGGAACAAAATGTTTAAACCCACCCAAGCCCTTATTGACGCAATGAGGGATGCTCAAGAGGGGAAGATCAAGTTCAACAGAGAGAATGACGCGCTGACAAGAGCCCTCGGGAATCCTGAACACGGAGGACGTGTACGAGGCATGTCCGGGGACATTCCGTGGAAAGTAGGGTTCTCCCAGAACGATGACCCGTACGGTTACAGAAGCCGTAAGAGAAAGATGGATCGGGATGCAGATGTTATGGCGAAGTTGGTATCGGAAGTCGATACGATGAAGAAAACCTTGAATATACTAGTACAAGAAAGATCGGCAGCTGGGGCGAATGAAGATCATCCAGCGGATCTCGGAAGCCAGCCGCGGATGAGAAGCAGCGTGGCTTCCACGGAGAACCCGCCGGCTACTGATAATGCAACGGCGGTCGAAATTACTGCACCGGAGCCTCCTCGCTACCCCGTGGACGATGTAAAGGAGATGAAAGAATGTCATCTGCATTATCCAATTGGGAACATGTCCACGAAGGTAGCCATCGGCAGTGCTTTACCATGTGAGCCTGGAGCACTCCACCACAACAACCCCATTCCAGATGGCTATGCTCGTGTCTCGGTGGAGGAAATAGTCCCAGGGTTTGAGGAACTGGAGATTGACATTGCTACACCCGAAGGGGAGAGAAGACTTGGAGGTGTCAAGCGCCAGTTCATTCTATGGAAAAAGAAGTTTATCAAGTTTCCAGACGAGGCGCCAAGGCAAACAAGTCCACCCCCCTCCGGTGGTGGTGGCGGCGGCGGTGGTGGTGGTGGTGGTTCACCTACACCTCCTTCACGTCAGCCGACGCCGCCCCCCAATTCACCTCCGGCGGGTAAGCAGACGCCGCCCCCCAGTCCTCGTCCGGCGGGTGATCAGACGCCGCCCCCCAATCCACCTCCGGCGAAGAAGCAGAAGCAGTCCTGGGTTATTAACCCGGAGCCTTATGTACCTAGAACCACAAAGATACCAGAGCCATCACTGAAGCCTCTCATCCCAAGGCCTTGGGAACTTAGTGTCGAGGAAAATGCAGCGGCCGTGGCTGCTCAGCATGAGAAATGGAAGGAGGACTGCAAGAAGAAAAGAGAGGGCGAGCCCAAGCCAGTATTTTCTGACAAGCAAAAGCAGTGGGCTAAGTCATTTTTGAACACACCGTCCCAAGCCGCGAAGAATCTGCCTGACGACTATGAACGTGAACTTCGTAGGCAAGCACTCGCGTTCAAGAGGAACCAAGAGTTGGCGGAGAAGCAGGAGGAGGCCGAGAAAGAATTAGAAAGTAAAAAAGGGGGGAAACAAGTTGCCCAGCTCGGGGAACAAAGTAAACAATCAATCGCCCCGCTCATAGTGAAAGCCACCGGTCCGGACGATGCCCCCGAAATCATAGCAGCTGCGGCAAAGACATGGATTGACCGTAGCGAGTGCCACGTAACAAGCGGCCAACTTAGGTATCACTCTTCGTGCAATCGTTAGGCCTTGATGAGGCGCCAATGAAGGACGTAGTATTTACATATGTGGAGAATGGGCCTCTCGTCGAGCCTGCGCAGGAAGAGGATCTACCTCGACAAATGAAAGGTCTGCTAAATTGGTACAAGGGTTACATAAAACTTAAAAACGCCAAAGACTATATTTATACGGAAGTTAGACATGAGCATCACTTCAAACATTACTATATAACAATTCATCGGAGTGAATTGTTCCAGCTGTTCAATCTGCGCGATCTCGACAAATCTATCATCAGTTGCTATGTTCTGTAAGTGATTTATTAATTTCTACCCCATCTCGTTCATTGCCTGCACTATATATATATATATATATATATATATATATATATATATATATATATATATATATTTTTTGTCCTAACTATCTTGTTGTGTACGCTATTATGCAGATCGAAGAAGCGGGAAATGCGAATAAGGCGCATCCATGATGTTGGGTTCATTGACCCAAACATCATTAATTCACATGTGTTAGAACTCCACCCCGCCGACGTGGAGGAAGATCTGTGGCGGTTTCTTATAAAACAGGAACTCAAAAGTGATATTCTATTTCCTTTCCATTTTGGGTGAGTGTTTCTGTCTTGAGCACATTCTCTTTTGTTTACTCCATGCATGGTATGTGGCTAATCGATGAGTTATGCATGACTGTGCATGTATCGTGTCCGCAGGTTCCACTGGATTCTGCTAGTAATTCAAATTCAAAACTCCAAAGTTCTCATCCACGACTCTCTGAATATGGATCCGGCGCTTTGGGCCGACATGAGAAAAATGATGCAAAAGTAATTATTTTCATTCGTTTGCGCTCTATATCGATCGGCCTATTTCGTTTATCATTTCCTAATATCAAGTAACTAATTAATAACTCTCTTGTTCATTTAATTTTCTTTGCCTCGTAGGGTTTGGAGACGGTTCGTAGATCAAAAGGTCGGTGAATTCAAAAAAGAGCTACAATTTAAAAGGGCAAAGACTGCGACTGGGGATATTCAGCCACCGGGGACCAATCTATGTGGATACTATGTTTGTGAGTGGATCCGGAGATACACCAATGAGCGGCAGCCGTCTGAGAACAACATCAAGAGGATTAACCTCCGGACGACGCTTAGTCCAGAAGCTCGCTTCCGACCACTTCAAGAGGAACTAGCCGGATGGTTCGTGAGGGAAGTCATCGATCCTAGAGGAGAACACTATGTAGAGGACGTAGAACTTTATATGCACTAAATTATGTATGGAAACTTGTTCAAAATTGTATATGGTCATCCGATATTGAATATATATTGTATCTTTTTGGTTCTAATTTCAAATTTGTTTGAAATTGTACATTCATATGCATGTATGTAGTACCGTAGAATATGTGAAACTCCTTCAAAATTAAAAGAAAACACAAAAGAAATAAAACAATACAAATTAAAAAGAAACCAGGTTAGGGGGGGGGGGGGGCTAAAACCCTAAACCTGCGGCGGCCTTTAGTCGCGGTTGGCCAGGAGAACCGCGACTAAAGGTCCTCCGCCCCGACGGACTTCTGGCGGCCACGTGGACGTGCCTTTAGTCGCGGTTCGTAAGGAACCGCGACTAAAGGGGGGGGGCCTTTAGTCGCGCTTAATTGGTCGCGGTTGCTCAACCGCGACCAATGGCAGTTGCGCACCGCGACCGATGGCCTTTTTTCTACTAGTGTCTGCAGCATCGTTTTACAGCTTATCAGCAGAAAAAGGAAGCTGGTGATGCAGTATAGCAGCAGCAGCAAAATAATTGCAGACCACCAGCAAAACGCAACAGGTTACAGCAAACGGTAAGAAAAAGGAACATCCAGATCAACGAAGCGTCAGAGTGGGCGATTAAGGTAATCATCTAGGGTAGCACAAGTTGTTGGACCTGGCTTCGTTGGAGCGCTCCATTGCGAGGCTACGATCTCGGATTACGTGGCTGGCTGAGGGGGATGCTTGCACTAGATTCTTCCATCTGCATGCAAACCATAGTAGGCGCAAGAACTTCATCGCGCATCTCAAAGTGGACGGGGTTCTGGTCTCGGACCAGGAGGACAAGGCCAACGCCGTGGATGTCTTCTTTGAGGAGTTGTTGGGGTCGGCGCCGGACCGGCCACACTCCCTGGATCTTGACTTTCTCGGGGTTCGATCGCATGACCTCTCTTAGCTAGAGGAGCCTTTCTCGGAAGAGGAAGTTTGGGCGGTTGTTCGCTCGCAGAAGCTGGACAAGGCGCCCGGTCTGGATGGCTTCTCAGGTAGATTCTACGTGGCTTGCTGGCCTATCATTAAGAAGGATGTGATGGAGGCATTACATGCGTTGTGGAGTGGTGATTGTAGGGGACTACACAAGGCCAACCAGGCTTTGGTCTCGCTGCTGCCGAAGCATGCCGAGGCGGTGGAGGTTAAGGATTTTTGGCCTATCAGTCTAATTCATAGTGTGGCAAAGCTGTTAGCCAAGGTACTCTCCTCCCGACTCGCCCCGCCTATGGCAGAGATTGTGGGGCCGCAACAGAGCGCTTTCATACGTGGGCGTTTTCTTCACGACTTTTCAGCTGGTGCACTGCACTGCGAGGAAGCTTCATGCGCTTAAGCGTGATTCCATCCTTCTAAAGCTGGATATCACCAAGGCGTTTGACACCGTGGACTGGGCCTTCCTGCTGGAGGTGTTGACCAAGCTAGGCTTTGGCCGAAGGTGAATTTCCATGGTCTGTGGCTTGCTTGGAACAGCATCCACGCGTGTGGTGGTCAACGGAGCGCCGGGCGGCTTGATCTCTAACTGCCGCGGGCTCCGTCAGGGAGACCCCCTCTCTCACCTGCTATTCGATACAGTCATGGATACCTTGCACCTGATGTTGGAGCGCGCGGCCAAACTTGGCCTGCTCACAGAGTTGGCTGCCATGGGCATCAGGCATCGCACCTCGATGTACGCTGACGATGTAGTTACCTTCATCCGCCCCTCGAGGTGGACTTGCTCACCTGTGCGGCTATTGTGGAGGATTTTGGGGTTGCTTCCGGGTTGCGCACAAATCTAGCCAAGTGCTCACTCCACCCCATCCGTTGTCAGCCAGAGCAAGTGGATTTGGCGCGCCAGATTCTCGGCTGCGAGGTTGGCTCCTTTCCCTTCAAGTACTTGGGCCTTCCACTCAGCCTAAGGAAGTTCACGGCGGCACAGTTGCAACCATTGGTGGACAGTGCGACCAGCAGGCTACCCACGTGGTGCGCCAAACTTCTGAATCGTGGAGGTAGGACCATCTTGGTGCAAACCACACTAAGCGCTATTCCGGTGCACGCCATGATGTCTTTGGACATCCCGCCCAAAGTGTTGGAAGTGCTTCGTAAAATTTGTCGAGCCTTCTTGTGGAAAGGTAGGGAGGAGATCCAAGGTGGCCACTGCTTGGTGGCTTGGGACAAGGTGGCCTCCCCCAAGGTCTGGGGCGGCCTTGGCATCCCTAACCTCAAGCTCCTGAATGTTGCTCTCCGTTGTAAATGGGCGTGGCTTAAGTGGGTAGACCCAACGAAGGCATGGGCCGGTTTTGACATCAAACTGCCCGGCCCATGCATGGCTATCTTCAAGGCCGCCACCTGCGTGGTGCTCGGTGATGGAGAGCGGGCAAGTTTCTGGAAGGACTTGTGGCTGGACGGTATGCGGGTGGTTGACATCGCCCCAAACGTGGTCAAGCTCGTCTCCGTTAGGTCGGTGAACTCTCGCTCGGTGAAGGAGGGCCTGACGGGGCGGTGGCTACTTGACGTGGGCCCGGATCTGGGACCGGAGGCCCTCGCCGAGTTCTTCCTGTTGTGGCATAGGCTAGCCAACATCGTCCTTAACCCGGAGCGAGAGGACATGTTGGTTTGGCGGTGGTCGAGGGATGGCCAATATTCCTCCTAGTCGGCCTATGAGGTCTTCTTCGCGGGAGCGGTAAAGGCCCCCGTCTCCGATGAGATCTGGCGGTCAAGGGCCCCCTACAACTGCAAGTTCTTCGCTTGGTTCGCGTCAAAGAACCGCTGCTGGACGGTAGATAGATTGGGACGCCGTGGCCTTTCGTGCCCGTCGGCGTGGAGCCGGAGACGTTGCAGCACTTGCTCTTGGGCTGTGTGGTGTCGAGAGAGGTCTGGGCTTGGACGTTGTGTTGCTGGGGTAGGATGGACTAGATGCCGGAGGCGGACACTGAGCTACTGGATTGGTGGACTTCGCGCCGATGCCCTGCGGAACATAGGCGCGATATGTGGACAGCCATCATTCTCGTCTTCTGGTGCATCTGGAGGCACCGCAACGACGTGGTCTTCAACAGCGTGGCGCCCTTGCAAATGACCATTACGGCTAGTATCAGGTTAGAGTTTGATAGGTGGCGCCGGGCGATGCTCTTCCACTCGGAAGCTTTCGGTTTCCCTGCTCCAGTAGATAGACCGTGGCAGTGGGGAGAGTAGACGTGAGTAGGGGAGCTGCCACCTCTTGTTGGCAGCACAATCCTGCCTTCTTTCTTCTATACTAGATGACCTGTTGCGCTATCGCGCAAATGGCGGAGGCTAACCATAAGGTTTGGCTTATTTTAGTACCGGAGGTTGGAGCGGAGCTCTTCCATCGAGTACATTAGTATCCGACGGGGCGTGTTACCGCGTTGCTCACCGTAAGCGTTGGTTTATTTCAATACCGGAGGCTCGGAGCGTATAGCTCTTTCGATGCCGCCCACTTGCTATCACTCGAGTGGTAACTCGGAAATATTATGGTTAAGTGGTTGCGATTTCTTATTTCGTCACTTGCACATCCTCTCTTCCTCTTTCAACCTCTTAGACATATTCGGGAAGTAGGGCATTGGAGCTACTCGCAGTTGACTTTGGCGGATTGCATCTCCATTTTTTGGTCAATTGATTGCATAGCAACTTAAGACTTTTAACAATCGATGGTAACAAAATAGTAGGATCTAGGATCTCATAAGGTTGGAGCGGAGCCCTTCCATCGAGTGTAGTAGTATCCGACAGGCCGTGTTACCGCGTTGCTCACCGTAAGCCTTGGTTAATTTCAATACCAAAGGCTCGGGAGCGTAAGTGTAGCTCTTTCGATCACCGCCATCATCATAGTAGCAAAGGTGGAGTATTAGGGTGAAATAGCCATCCATGGTGAGCTATAGTAGTATTCATCGTGTTTAGTTGGAGGAAACGCCCTCGACAGCCCTTGTACTCTCATTTGGCTACTTCGTTTTCTTCGGCTTTGGCTTATTTTAGTATTAAGAATAAGCTTGAAATTTAACAGTTTTAGCACCATTCCATCAAGGTGGTGTAGTAAGATCTGACAATTTCAGCGCCAAGCCAAAAGTGAAACAGTAGCTCATATAAGTATTTTCAAGGAAAAACCAAGGACCATAATACTGAAGTTCTAATACAATCGTATGGACACGTCAAGCGCCATAGCATGGATCTCTACATAGGTTGTTAGGGGTAATTCATAGCACAATGTTACAGAACATTGGCAATAGGGAACCGAGGTGCTCTATACAAAATATTACCAAGGCTTACCCAGCAAATCAATCTTACAACTACAATAATACTATTTCATTGATCGGTCAGATGACCAGCTTGGGTTTAACACGCTTGATGCCCCAAACATGCCAGTGTCATCCACACCAAAAGCAACCTGATCATTTAACCAGGAGAGCAGACCTGATGCATTCTACTCCGATGCAGAGCAAAAGAAACGCGGGAGCTCATGTACTTAGCCTGCAAAATAGTTTGACTCGGTGTTGAGTCATAAATATACTCCACAAGCATTGTACCATGCATCAGGCATGTATTTTTTTAAGCGCCTAAACAAGATAACGACATACCTAAGTCATCAAGAAAAGACTGGAAGATTTAAATCATTGCTCAGAGAACATGTTAATATAGATAAAAACATAAGCTCGTACCCTTCTCTGAACACGTTACCACAAATAAAAAGAAAGGGTCTACCCTTATCTTGAAATGTTACAACAAAAAAAACATAGGCAGATATATCTAACCTCGTACTAACTTAGAAAGCCCTAGTGTTCTCTTCGAATTAAGTTCAATCGTCGTACCTATGAAATTGGAACAATGCACCCGACCATCTCCGGGATTCTTCTTGTCAGCTGCAACGCTTGATTACTCCGCAATCCATGCTCTGCAGCTGCAATTACATTCTCCGTTAAGACATGTCCAACAAATAAATGTTTGATTGGCCAAAACTCACCCACCTTCTATCGCCTGGTGGAGCCGGAGATTCGATAGCTGACTCTACACCAACAACCGCAGCTTCGCGAAATACATCACTTGGCTGATCTGGCTATCCCTGATCCTTGTTGCCATGAACGAAAGGCACCGCACCATCCAAAACATGCCCTGCGGAGAAAAAAGATCAGTACAATGCAGGCAACACATCCCAAAAGGAACAAAAGTATCGTGACATGAGGCGAAACAAGGCAACCTTTTGGTGCAGAACGGTCTATATCAGGGAACATTCTGCATTTTTTCCAATTAGGTGCAGCGTGAGCCAGAGTAAGGATTGGCAACCTAAGATTTTTTTCCTTGCAAACAAGCAGAACACCTACAACACGTGAAAAAGCAGTGTGAAAGATAGGCAGAGCAACATAAGTCTTATGTTAGGAGTTGCAACATACTAACATGTTTTGATTGCAAAGATGGTGGCTTGACCTATAAACTTATGTCAAATAAGTTGTTTCATGTTGTTGCCAAATGGCGCAAATATTAGATATCAGCATCTCACGAGAATAGAAGATCTTTTACTGGAACAGGTGGTGTAATCAGGCCAAAATTTAAGCCATAAATTTTTAACCACAAGCAGCACATATATTTATTTAAGGTTTACAAACTGAAGTACTTGAAAGGAAATTAAATATAGATCATGGTACTGCAGCTATCTGTTTAAGCTACTACTACTTCACAAATGTATATTGCTTGGGACAATTTCTGAAGCCATTATGTCTTATCTTAAGCATCAACCGAAAAACTCTAAATGCCTATTTTCAGGGCATGGTTAGTTTCAACCGAAAAAACTTTAACAGCATGCACCCTTTCTTTAAATAGACTACTCTGCTATACTGTATTTATTAGTTGCCATAGAAACATGTGTGCTCCTATCATCAGGTTTCCATGAATGTTGTTTGTTTACCTTTTTTTCTTACTCCTTTGGTGACTGAATTCTGGGAACAAACGTACCTCCACTCGCAGGGCCGAAGAGGAAAGAAGAAATTTCCTCAAGCAGCATCGATGCACGCACATGCCATCCTAGAAGAATTGACAGATGGCAAGCAAAACAAGCCAAGGAAGATTAAAGGCATTGCAACAAACATGCAAGGTGCAACAAACACATGAAAAGGAGACCCACCAGAATACGCAGGCAAAGATTAGCGTAGAAGATGTGGACGAACATCCTAGACCTGGATGCAAAAAGGAAAAGGAAAATTAGGCAAACCCATTAACAAGAACAGGGCATGTAGGGCAACGAACACAGTAAGCCAGTGCGAAAGAGAGGAGAGAAGAACGGTGAACCAACCTCAACCGTACGCATGCACGACAGGAAACTCCGCGGGCAGAGAACGCTGAACCAACGGTGGTCAGGCCCGGGGCGGCTCATCAGGGTCACAATTTCTGTAGTTTGACCAATTCCTGTTATCATTCTAAATTTCCAAAGATGCGCCAGATGCAGCCGGTGCTGCTCGCCATGGAGGCACAAAGATAATCGCTTCTCATAACCTAAAAAGGCACCTTATCAGCTTGCAACATATATGGTTGGTAGCTCATAGAAGAATAAACACCAAAAATTACATATCACCCTTAGTTCATAGTCATTGCATGACCCCCTTTGCAGCCTTAATTTATATCAGATTAATGAGTAATTTAGAACACTTGAAATAAATAAACCACATTTTTTCAAATCACCATGCATTCATATAATCTGTTTCTTTAATTAAATAAAGAAACTCACCAATTTCTTCAACATCCTTTGTAGCATACTGACATCAAAGTCCACCCCCTCTGTAGCAGCCTGCCGAAGAGAAATCCATAAGAGAATTAGGGAGGCTAACACCAAATGGCACATAAAAATCCACTACTCTGAAATTGTATTTATTATTATAGTTAGCCAACATGGAAAATGTTAGCCAACATGGAAAATGGAAACACAACGGAATAACTAATTCGAACACGGAAAAGAGATAATTTAATCATTAGAGGCAAATACTGAAAACATGTTGATCTTGTAGGATTCTATTTCTCTGCTGAAAATATTTATGGAGTACAATAAGTATAGTGTGTCATACTGACATCAAAGTCCACCCCCTCTGTAATTTCGCACCATTTAAATGTCAAGTTAGTTGTAAAATTTTATCTAATAACAATCTTAAACCCTTGAGCCACAATAAAAGGTATGTCTGACTAAAAGCATAAGGATGTTAGTGCAGTTTTTCTGAAAAGAGAATGTAATAAAATATATTAATGCCTCTGTATGCAATCCTACCGCAAAATGGTACGAAAAAATAGAGACAGTAAATATGAAGCAACTCCTACATAATATTCTACTTGCTTTCTCTTGTAAAGTAGACCATGAAACTAATATTCTACCCACCTACACATTAGGCAACTCTCACCTAATATTATGACTGCTACCCAGTTGCTTCAGACCCACTCCACGAACTGCTCCTTCCAGAGTAAACAGTCAAGATGGATGCAAGAAGGAACACACAAAAATGAAAGAAAAGCACCGCAAGCAAGGGGCAAGGAATCAATAACAAAGCGTATTGAATATATAGTTTGCCCACAATTCATGATAACATGAAAGCACCGCAACTGAAGATTAAACAAGATGCTGATATTTCGTAAAATACAGAACCCAACGATTGCCAACACCTTGTGGCCCACTAAAATCATCACCATATATATGCATATATTGAACTGAAGAAAATTTAGTGGATGGAGTAGAGTAACAGCTGAAGTGGCGAACCGCTGCTAACCTTGCTCGGGTTGTGGAGGTCACGGAGCCTCAACATCATCTATGCGCACAGCCTGGATACGTCTGATGAGTGGACCTCCGCCGCCCCATAGCCGCATCACGCAACCCCTCACGAACAGCGGGAATCCCCATGTCTTTTTGCTTGTCAATGCGCCATCTCATCAAGCTCGTCGATGCACCGTCGCGATCGCCATCGCCGATCTTGAGGATCTATTATGACAGCAAAACCAGCATGTATATTAACACTGGAAAATTACTGAAGAAGGGATATCCGCTATTTTTTAGAAGAATAAAAGTGCAACAGAACAATTGATACAAAGGTATAGTCAAGCATACCCCAAACCCCACCTTCTTATGTGCCTATCTTGGCGTAATTGTCCATTTCATTGTGGACCCCTTGACAAAATTACGGTGAAGAGAGCTATAGCTTACTTAATTTGTGGATGGTGCCTGAATAACCTCCAGCGTCAACATGCTGCAGCTCACTACCCTGAAGTAGGACAACCTCTGAACATTTTGAAGTCGGGTAATTAGGCCAACACATAAAACGAGAACCATTAAATGGGTTTAGAAGAGTTGGTTAAAAAATGTGGGTAAAATTTATAATAAGGGTTAAATGGTAGTCTAAAATATATATTAAGACCTGCAGTTAAAAGAAAGTGTCAAACCTTAATTTAGGTTATAGCTGGCAAGAAAATATCTAGGTGTGTGAGTGATAGGGAGGTAGTACCATGAACACCGACAAATATGCATATTATCACATATGCCAAAAGTGGCCAACTGTACAACAAAAGGAATTTGCTAGCTTGAGTAGATCATAAGCAACTGAAAGCAAGTATATATGCTATAAACAAGATCCGACAAGGATGAATAAGCAACTGAAAGCAACTTTACCTTCAGGAAACTGTGTGAGTGTATAGGCCTGGAATTAAAACTCGAAACTCGCGAGCTAAATGAGTAACTCGTGACTCGAATCGCCTCGACTCGAAATCGGTGTATAACGAGCCAAGCCGAGTTTCATATTTTGTCGTTAAACGAGTTCAAGCTAAACGAGCTGAGTTCATCAAACTCGTGAGTAGCTCGTTTAGCTCGGTAAGATGAATTCGGCCCAAGCCCACCAAAATGCGCAAGTATATTTGTGGTTTCTGAAACTTGGCAATCTTATGCTGATGATATATTGATCGTTGGGGTTTATATTTTTGTGGTACCATAGTCCAAATGCTTGTTGTTCATTATTTATGCCCAAATATCCGGGGGAAATGCATTGTAAATATTGCATGTTCTATTTGACCATTTTAAACGAGCTACTCGTGAGTTACTCGCGAGCTTTGCGAGTCGAGCCGAGTTTTAAATCCAGACTCGATTGTTAAACGAGTCGAGTCGAGCTAACTCGATTGTTGACCGAGCTTTAGCGAGTCAAGCCGAGCTGGCTCGGCTCGGCTCGAATTCCAGCCCTATGAGTGTATCAGTCACCACAACACCATTATTCGCGGTCTGTGCATTATACAAATCGATATGCTCAACCTCACCGTTACAAACACCCAACACAACCATTAGAATCCCGCACAAGTGATCAATTATTAGAAAGAAACACGCATATAGAGCAGAATCCATAGTAGAATTGATGAACTCAGCCTTCCTATTCTCAGCACACCGCAAAACCGAGAACAAATATGCAAGGTCGCGACAGTGAACCTTCTGACTGGAACATGGAGTTGTCCTGATGATGAAGATCCTTTGTGAGATCTGCTATACCAGAGGAGACTGGTCCACATCCAAGAAGAAAGTGAGCAGCTTGACCTTCAGCACCAATAGGTGGAAATTAATCTTCTCAAATTCATAAATAAGGAATAGTAAGGACACACAAACTGAGATATATTATCAAAATAACTGGCTGCAATTTTCGCTGAGTAAAGTACAAAAACATATCTACATGATGATTTCTTTAGAAATGCAATATTGTATTCCTCTTTCCAATACTTGTATAAATAAACTTTAAACATCAGTACAAAGCACTATATATAAATTTGCAGCACTCATGAATCCGTGTGCTAAGACAATCTCTCGCTGTTTATCTCCTAACGCTTTCCCAACCAGATCTGCTGCTAGCTGCAAGGAGAAATAACTTTAAGGTTGCAATCCATGGTCTAAACTGAAATCGATTTACTACATGCAAATAATCAAGAACACACCAGACATTAGAGCATGGGAAGAAACACAACATACCATCGCAGATGCATGCGTCGGATTTGAGGGCCATGGCCAGCATGGCCAACAGAAGAGAGGAAGAGGAGAGGGGAACGTGGGGGATGGGCAAGCTGGAGACCAGAGCTCGATCCCGCCGCCGCTGCAGCCCTCCATCCGCCAGATCTCGAGCACCGGTAGCCATCGCGCATCCCCGCGCTGGCCGAAGAACCGCCATCCATGGATCTCATAGAGTCACGCAGACCGCGCCATCTCATGTGTGCCCCGATCCGTGGAGGACAGAAAGAAGGAAGAGGAGGACCTTACTCATAGAGGAGTCTGTTGGCGCCGAATCCGTGCTCCACCACCTCCGTCCCAGCGCCGCCCCTTGCTGCTCCTCCAACTCCGGCGCAGGGTAGATTGAGGGTGAGAGGCGCGACGGCGGCTGCTCGGAATCGCACAGGAGGCGCCACGGCGGCGGAGCAACACGCCGGAGCTGGGTAGGTCGAGGAGGAGAGGCGGGACGGCGGGACGGCAGCTGCTCGGGGTGGCGGAGGAGGAGACGCGGTGGTGGCTCGAGGTCGATCCTGAGAGGAAGCGGGGATTGGGGGAGGATGGGAGGCTCGGGATTGGAGTGAGGAGGAGCCTTTTGGTTGGCTAGGGTTTTCACCGTTTTTGATTTTCTGAGGGACGCGAGCACGGACTCTGGTTGTCTCAAACAAACGGCCCCACGCATGCACGGGCCCAGCCGTCATGCACTCAGAACAAGCAGCGGACGGTAGAAAAAATATTACAACATCCAACAGTTGAGGTGAAAAGCGGGTTGGAAAATTTACTGTGCACGTGAAACGGACGAACCAGATTGTTTTGCCCCTCTCTGACCCCCTAGATGGCTGGGTAGTCTTGGGATATTTATAGATAGAAATGATTGATACATCTTTTCAAGGTGTATTCTCGAAAAAAAAGGTAATCATCTACTATATTGACTCAAGAACAAAAACAAAATAAAACACAAACGATCAAAGGTAACCAACCAACAAATCTAGTCAAATTATAGTGGTCTGGTTTGGTGCCTCGGCAGAAAAAGGCGCAGCTTCCTCTTCGTGTGCGGCGCTACGGATAGACCATGGTCGACTTACCTACTGCTGAGTTCGTTGCCTCTGAAACGTTCTTAATCATGAGGAGTCAATAGCATAAAACCACCACATTACAGGTGAAATTTACCGAACACCACCACTTTACGTTTGTGGAACAAAAAACCATCACATTTTGCGAGGTTTTTTGCGGAACGCGCTAAACACAAGCTAAACGCGAATTGACAGGAATCTGACAGGTGGGGGCCATTGTCAGCGCGCTGACGTGTCCAGAGGGCCCATTTGTCAGTCCAGTTTAAGAAATAAAAAAACAATAAAATAATAAATGGGGAATCTCTCCCGTGACCACAGCCGCACCGCAGCGCAGCGCGCAGGCTCCGGCGCCGGCCACCCCGCCCCAGCCTCCGGTGCCGGTTACCAGCCACGCCGTCGTCCCGTGCCACGCCGCCGTCCCGTGCTCCCTCGGTGGGTCGTGCAGGCCGCGCAAGCTCCGCCGCCTACGCAGCTCGCCGCCGTGACCACGGCCGCACCACGGCGCGCAGGCTATGGCGCCGCCGTCCCCGCCTCCTCCGGCGCCGGCCACCAGCCACGCCGCCGTCCCGTGCTCCCTCGGTGGGTCGAGCAGGCCACGCAAGCTCCGCCGCCTACGCAGCTCGCCGGCGCGCCTCCGTCCCGTGCTCCTCGGTGGGTCGAAGACCAGCAGCGTGGGGACCCCTCCGCATTGCGGCCGCCGAGCCCGCCCGCAGCCGCCGTGCTCGGCCGAGCCTTCTCGCCGCGGCACTCCGCTGCGACGGCGCCGTGCCCGCCCGCAGCCGCCGTGCCTCGGCCGAACCTGCTCGGCCTGCGGCCTCGCCGCGCCCGCCCTCCGTCCCGCCAGCCGAGCTCGCCCGCCGCCTCCGCCTCCGTCCCGCGAGTCTAGGGGAGGTCGTCGGACTACCGCGCTTGGCGGCCGGCGGCGCTGTCCTGCGCTCCTCACGGTCTTCGCCGGAGTGCTTGCGTTGCCGGAGTGCGGCGGCCATGTGGTCGGGCGCTTGAGGAGCGGGCGAGCAGCTCTGCGGCGGCGGCTCATGCGGCGCCGCTCGCGCGCGAGTGGAGCTGGGGATGCGGGGAGGTAGGGTGCGTGCGCAGCGGCGGCGGCGCTCGATGGCGGCCGCGCACAAGTCGAGCAGGGGGGCGGTACTCGTAGTAGTGGTCAACGCAGAGAGATTGGGGATAAAGGCTATTTTTATTTTTTTTAATTCGGCTGACAAGTGGGGCATAGTCCACATCAGCAAGTTAGCCCCTGTAAGATGGCCCCCACCTGTCAGATTTCCTGTCAATTCGCGTTTAGCTTGTGTTTAGCGCGTTCCGCAAAAAACCTCGCAAAATGTGGTGGTTTTTTGTTCCCCAAACGTAAAGTGGTGGTGTTTGGTAAATTTCACCATCAAAGTGGTGGTTTTATGCTATTGACTCTAATCATGAGACCCTGCCTGTCCCGTTCTCATGACGCAGCCTCATCACCAACAAGCACCATCAGCGCTAATCTTTTTTCAGAACACATGAACATCCATGAACACTTGTCAGACAGAAACTTGAACTGCATGCTGAAGCAGCTTAGAAATATGAAATCGGTCGGCATGTACTAGCGAGAAATTCCCAAAGTCCTATAGGTAAAGCGCAATTCGTGCAACCCTGTCCCTGAATAATCAAAGCAGGAGAAAGACGAAAAACTAGTACTAACTACTAAGTAATTAAGCACAAGTTGGAATTTGGGTGTCGCTGCTCTAGAGCAGTGCCGTCGTTAGGTGGTGGCGAGGCTCTTCAAGCAACACGTTCGTACACGGTTAATTTATTTCAAATCTTGATTAGCAAATTCGATTGGGCTTCCGGATTGAGTTGACTATACATGTTTTGCTGTTGCTTGAAGTGAACCGCTCCGACCATGCATTTACATGGTGATAGTGCATGCGTCCTTGACCTTGCATTGTGTAGTCTGAATCCAATTGCCAATGCCTCTCTTCTTAGATAAACTGAACACGGTTAGCAGTACCAGTAAGAAATAAAGGCAGCATCAGGTTATATCCAACACCCTAAAGACCGGGCGGAAAACAAGGAATGCAGGAAGAGAAGTCCAGCAATCTAGCCAGGGTAACTCGCGGATTTGTTCTGGTCTTCCCGGTATCCCTCTGCCATCAGGTTTCTCTACTTGAGCCCGCCACGCTGCTGACATGAGATCCATATAATGGCTTCAGCAAATAAAACATTCTTATGGCATCTCCACTTGCTCTTTCCATACGGCAATTCCTATACACCGACCAGGTCGGTCGTTACCGCGCGCCGCACACCCCCCGCGCGCGGTATGGGCCGGCCTGGTCGGCCCGTTTCGCGTTTTTTCTTTTTCGTTTTCTGTTTCTTTTTCGTTTTTTTCTTTTCTTTTCCTTTTCCTTTTCCTTTTCTTTTCTGTCTCTTTTTTTCTTTTTTTTTATTTTCTGTTTATTTTTTATTTTTGTTCAAACTTAAAAAGTTCAATCTAAAATTTGTTCAAATTTGAAAAATGTTCAAATCTGAAAATAGTTCAAAAAATGTTCAAATCTAAAAATCGTTCAAATTTGAAATTTGTTCATAGTAAAAAAATGTTCAATTTTCGAAAATTGTTTGAGCTAAAAAATTGTTCATATTAAAAAAATCAGGAAATGTTCAAATTTTAAAATTGTTCAGATTTAAAAACTGTTCAAAATTTAAAACGGTTCAAATTTGAAATTGTTTAATTAAAAAATGTTCAAATTTAAAACTGTTCATTTTCAGAAAACTGTTCAAATTTTTGTGAAATAATTTTTCTTAAAAAAATATTTTAAAGTTTTATATTTAAAAAATGAAAATATAAACAGAAAAGAAAAATACAGAAAAGAAGGAAGAAAAAAGATTAAAAAAAAGCTCACGTGATGCGATGGGCCGCGGCCCACTATCGTGGGGGCTGTGCGGTGTGTTGCACCCACCGACCTGGTCGGTGTAAAGCAGCTCCCTTCCCATACGACCTCCGGCGCAACCGTTTTGTGGCCCATTTGGAAAGGCGCCGGGGCGGACATGAATATAGAGGTGTGCCGGCGCCTAGCCGTGCACCCGTACACTCCACTAAATACAATTTTGATATAATTTAAATTCAAAAGAACATAGCAAGAAGATGTTTCTTGCTATTGTACAAATAATTTAACAAGTTAAACATAGCAAACAAATAGTTCAACAATCCATTTCTTCTTCTTGGACGGCCTGCCACGTCATCGTCTAGACGACGCTTCTTGATCGTCACCTCTTCAGACGAGCTCATCATGTCTGACGTGCTTGTGTCCTGGTTTTCGTCGTCGTCGGTGTACGCCACCTGCACCTCCGTCATCGCTCGGGCTTTCGTATTTTTCTTCGTCGTTGGGCCGCGCCGACAGAAAAAACAAATATGGGGGCTTAAGCTGAGCGCGTTTTTTTGCGCCACCACCCCCATGCAGCTATTGGGGGCCTTTGGGGACCCCAAGTGGACATTCTCTTAGAGCATCCCAGCGGCTTCCAAAGGAGGCTTGGATCCGATGCAGCTAAATAAACTGTTCGGCGCCCTCTAACCCAACCCAGCTCCATGGAAGGCCACTTGGTAGCGTCGGATACAAGTCATTGCCCATGCCACATAGAAAGTTGATCGGTGGGCCAACCATGTCATCGCCTCATCGGTACAACGGCCGTGTTGGAGATATTGCTCTAGAGACAAATAATAATAGATATTTATTATATGTCAAATGTTCGTAATTAGTTTCGTGACATGCTATAACTCTGTTAAGAGGAAACCATTAATACACATGTGGTATTATTGTAAACAAACAAGAGTCCCTAGTAAGCACACAAGTACATAACTAGTTCATTGAGGTCAATCGTTGATCGAGTTTTTCCTGATCATTGACACAGATGTCATTGACAATGAGATCATATCGATTGGATGAATGATACGATGGACATACCCATAACATAATTATTGTAACACGATCAAGTCACATCGAGTTCAATGTTACGATGTTTATTATAAGTGCATAGTAACTTAACCCTTAGACCGTGAGATCATATCTAATCATCGTCTCTACAGGTTGTGTTGGCTGCACAAACGTCATTCCATAACAGGGTGATCATAAAGGTGTAGTTAGGTATATCAATGGAATGATTGAGGCCTATGGATCAAGAGCAGGATTTGTTCGTCCTCGTGACGGAAAGATACATATAAGGGCCCACTCCGTGAGATTACATCTATGAAAGTTGTGAAACGTATTACTAGGTCAGGGGGATGTCATCACATGTGAAGGAGCTGAAATAGCCTTACCAGTAACGAGACCGATCTAGGTATCGAGATACCGATGATAATGTCTTGGACGAGTGTCGGTATCAAATGAAAAAAGGAATGATACTCAATGCAAAGGTTCAAATTACGATCATACTTCGTGGAATACATAGAGATCGCAATGGTTATCCTGACCCCCCTCGTGATCATTTGACCAGAGACCTAGTCCCGGATCATGGTTATGATATTTCCGAACCATAGGGTAACACACTTAAGGGTTCAACGATACTTGAGATAGTTTTGAATAGGGTTCTGGTTCGGAATAGTTAAGGAGGTGTCTCAGACAAATGTAAATTAAAGGATATGTTTAATATACTGATAAAATGAATTAATATATTAAAATATATTTAATTTAATCAAATATGTTTTTATTCAATTAAAAAAGCATCCTTTACTTTAATGGGCCCCATATGGAAGGGGCTCATGCGAGAGAGGGGAGGAGTGGACCGGTCGGGCCAAGTGGCTGTGCCATTTGGGGGGGGGGGGGTGCGGCCTGCATATGTTTTGTCCCACCTTGCCCTCTTATGAACCATTGCCCCCTTTGCCCTCTATATAAAGAGACCCTGATGGCTCCCAAGTGCAGGAGATCAATTGTAGTACTTTTTAATAAGAAAGGTTCACTACAAGAAAAGTTCTGATAGACAACGTCTCAAAATCGTCCGCTAAGGGGTATTTTTCGTCGCCTATGGGCCTAACCCGACGATATGGGTTCTGTGGTCGAAACTGCGTCAGGCAAAGTCCTACCACGTTTTTTTCGGTCCGTCGCGCTTGGGCGCCCTTCCGCCACGGAAAATCGGACCGTTGCCCAAGTGTTTCCGGGAGCCCGTTGACTGCTGACGTCATGCAACCGACACGTGCGTACGCCGTTAATCGGCGCGATTAACGGCGTTAACCAGCTAAAAGCCCGTGGTAGATGGTAGGCCCACACGAGGCCTGCCACGTCTTAAGCGGGCCGGCCCATTAAGTTTGCGGGCCGGGCCAGCTAACTTAGTTTGACCGGTCAACTATATAGCTGGGCTGGTCCATTAGTTACGTGGGCCGGGCCTAACCTCTAAGGTTGACTGGTCAAAACATTAATGGGCCGACCCACTAAGCATGTGGGCCGGGCCGAATGCACTCATTTGACCGGTCAACAGGCAAAAGGGCCGGCCCACAAGACATGTGGGACCCACTTTCCTGTTATCGGGCCGACCCATTTAACAAATGGGGTCCACCTTAAAGCAAGTGGGCCGGCCCAAGAAGTTATTGGGCCAGCCCAATTAGCATGTGGGTCCCACTTTCCTGCTATCGGGCCGGCCCATTTAGTACGTGGGGTCCATAATAGATCAAATGGGCTGGCCCAACAAGAAAGTGGGCCAGGCCAAAAACACATGTGGGTCCCACTTTCCTGTTAACGGGCCGGCCCATTTAGTATGTGGGGTCCACCATATAGCATGTGGGCCGGCCCAACAAGATAGTGGGTCGGGCCAAAAACACAGGTGGGTCCCACTTTCCAGTTAAAGGGCCGGCCCATTTAGTATGTGGGGTCCACCATATAGCAATTGGGCTGGCCCAACAAGAAAGTGGGCCGGGCCAAAAACACAGGTGGGTCCCACATTCCTGTTAAAGGGCTGGCCCATTTAGTATGCGGGGTCCACCATATAGCAAGTGGGCCGGCCCAACAAGATAGTGGGCCGGGCCAAAAATACAGGTGGGTCCCACTTCCCTGTTAAAGGGCCGGCCCATTTAGTATGTGGGGTCCACCATATAGCAAGTGGGTTGGCCCAACAAGATAGTGGGCCGGCCCAATAAGCAGGTGGGGCCCACTTTCCTGTTAACGGGCCGGCCCAATAAGTAGGTGGGCCGACCAAAAATGAAAGTGGGTCCCACACTACTGTAAGTGGGCCGGCCCAATCTGTTGTAGGGCCTTGGTTGTTTGACTAGTCAACTTTGATTAAATTTCATGAGCCTAAAATCTGGTATCAATGATACACACAATTACATACACAAATAAAATAACTAGGAAAATTAAAAGGCAATTAATGTGCCCAAATAAAAAAATTATATAGAATCATTGAGGACTTCTATTAGCATCATCAATAAGACGTTGAAATTTGGCAATCGCCTTGATTGAATCTTGTGTACTCCTGGTCAACATATCAGCTACAGATCTTAAATCAGCAATACCATGTCTTTTATAAAGTACAACCTTGAGATATTTACTGTTTGATGAAAGGAATGGTCTAGGTTGACGGCTATGAGAGGATGCATCAGAAGAAAGATCAGAACTTTTTGTGGGCCTCCCTTCTGATGAAGATTGCTTCATCACAACTGCATTCTAATAATAATGCAAAAAGAGTTAAACGATGAACTATGCAAACATGTATTAAGCATTGTCGATATGAGATAGTCACAAGTACTAAGCACAGACTTACATTATATCGTTGCATAGGCTCACCCCGGAACCTTTTTTGTGCTCTATCTTCTACTAAGAACTTCATTACACCTGCATTCTAGTAATATTGCAACATAGTTACAACAGTGAACTATTCAAACATTTATTATGCAATGTAGATATAAGATAATAACAAGTTTCATAAATAAGACAATGTATGGAACTTGTACTAAGCACAGACTTACATCATAATGTTGCACAGGGTCGCTTTGGCGACTATCTTCTAATGATGACTGCTTCATTAAAACTGCACTAGTTGAATGCCCGTGCGTTGCTACGGTCCATTAATAATCTGCAGCCGCACGTGTAAATATCCATGTATGTAGAAAAGGTGCCCATATACTATTCCAACGATTTTTTCACTTCACATAATTCAACATCACGTGCATACAAAGCAAGGGCCATTTAGCAGTGGCGGAGCTTGAGCCGAGACGCTGGGGGGCAAATGGGATGCAGAGGCAGATTGGGGGAGGGGGTGGCCCCCCTGAACTGCAGATAGCTCCGCCTCTGCCATTTAGGTAGAATGAATATATGTGTAATTTTAATGCATATTGAGTAGATAGTTTTCTAAGCTTACCAATTGATTTTTTGATCATAGTACCAAACTTGTTGCATTTTATAGATGCACTCGTCGAGCAGGTTGTTGTTTTCTTTACCCAATCCACGTTATATAGATATGCATTTATCTGTTACCCTTTAGGATATTTTTGGACGTACTTGGACGCCACAATGGAAAATGGCAAAGCATGAAAAATGATCTTTTAGTTCTTCACTTCTTACCGGAATCATCATAGTTAATAGAATTATGATAATTGCATGACCGCTCAACTGAATTTGGCGATATTACATTGTCCTGATGTACTTCACCTATTATGTTCGTTAGTCGAACGTCCTAGCCCGATCTTAGCAATCCGAGTTTAGTATGGGGTACACCACTTTCTAGAAGGTCGAACGTCCCTTGCACCATTTGCAATGCATCATATAAAGCAGGATGTCAATGTAAACATTGACGATGAAGTGTACATTTGTGCAAGCCTTTAAGAGCCGATCTAGCATGTGTGAGTGGCATATATATGCCTACCAAGTCAGATGCGCACCAAGAGCGGGATGTATACCAATATAGACATTCCACATGTCGACCTTCTGGATGCATGAACACGTCCTCGCCTGCATGAACCAACATATTTTGATCATGTGAGACACAATGCGAATGGCGCCCTCCGTAGTTCTGGATTGATGGATATATTACTTGGTCGGAAGCACGTGGAGATTGGAGAGACCAAACTTCCAAAGGAGATGATCTTAAGCGGTGTGTCTTCCTCAGAAGACCCTCGCCTCGTTGCTTTTCAGACCATCCTATATGTGTCATGCTTTTATGTTACTCATCTTACAGAAATGCCAACAAAGAAAAATGCAAAAACAATGACCATCCAAGATGATGTAGATCCATATGGTCATCAAGCTAGTTATAACCAAAGTTTAATTGTTGGAGAGAAACAAGCCTATACAAAATCATGAAATGCAAGAGCAAGAAACTCACCGGTATGAATCATGTTTAAAACCTCACCAAACATGACATGTTTCAAAACTCTACTATTTTTTCACAATAAGAGCTCCCACTCACATACAAGGAACTTGATGTACTGAAAAGACCTCATGATAACAACAAGTTAGATACAACAATAGTTCATTATGCAGTAATTGTATGAGCCATACTCCACGCTACATTGTTTGATCAATAGTTAAGTTCAACCAATATTTAGTCTCTATAGTAAAATATGATTCTGCAATGATGAACTGAATGAAATTATGATGAATCTGTAAGATGTCGGTTTGGTATTTAAAAAAATGTCACAAGTAATAGGATCGTGTGTGTATGCAATATATCAATCCTGCTACTGCAGACACACGTGTCGTCTCCTCTGCATGCTCGGGATAAGACTTACCTCCCCGTCACTGGCCTCCCCATCTCCTCCCCTGCCCCGGCCATTGCCGCGGTGAGGTGGCGGATGCTCCGGTTGAGCTACGTGTAGTGGAACCTAGATGCATGGCGGCGGCCATGAACATTATATGAAATCCCTATTAGCTCAATTCCAATACATGAATACATGAAGAACTAACATATAATTTCCACTCTGAAATAACGGATACAAATTTTTTAATTCTGAAAATAAAATAAATGCTAACATAACCGAACCTGAAATATTTTGTGTGTGGATTGGCCATTGCTCCAGATAGGATTAGGGAGCCGCTGCCCCGATCAAGTTTTCCCCAACCAGATCTTGCTCTCGGTTATCTCTTCTCCTTCTCTCCATTGCCGCCACTGCTTCGCTTCTCCTAATCATCTATTGACTTTGTTGCAGCGTCGTTCCTCTGGTTCTTCATGCTTCACTGCCGGCAGGGCATCATCGTCACATGTGGCACATCAATTAAGTACTACCTTGAGTAATTGCAGTTTCTTGATTCAGGTTGAATGATGTTACCAGGTGGCCGATAGAAAAAAATTCTGCTACTATCAACAAACATTCTTCTGCAAAATTTATGACCAAAATAAGCTTTCCATCAATTGCAACGATCGTCCACATTGAATAGAATCATTAGCAATCTTTTTACCATAGTAACAATCATCAATTAGTAAATCAAATATCAAAATGGGAGGCCTAGTTACCTTGTTGGATGATGTGGTCGTCATGCTGTTATAGAACGTGGCAGTGTGACCATGGGGTTGACAGCATGGTGGTGAAGCCGCCATGGAAAGGGAGGCGGGACAATGGGATACACGAATGACGCCAGCAGCGAACTGGAATGAGGCACCCGCAATAGAAGGAGCACTGGAACATCGAGGCAATGCCGTTGTTCGAATTGGTAACGTGATGCACCAGAGGTGGGGCAGGGACCGTCAATGGCGGCCTCGTGGTGGTGGCTGTCAGCAAGGAACGCGGCAGAGGCCGGCATGTGGGCGCAAGGCGCGTCATTGGTAACCTGGGGGCAGCGGTAGGGGCTAGGAGCGCGTCCGACGGGGCGCGTCGATGGCTTCGCATAGTTGCTTCCACACACTTGTTCTTCTCCCCGTCGTCTCCTCCTCGCATCTTCCAGTGCCAATGCACGTAGGGCTCCTCCCCCTCGCATCCGCTCCACTCGCTGGGAAGATCGGCAGCCAGTGCGTTGTGGAGCTCGCTGGGGCATCACGGGGAAGGCAGTCAGAGACTAAGACGAGATTCGTGATGGTGGGGAGCTGGCAATCTCTGATGCGGCGTGGCAGCAATGGTACTCCAGGGCGGCGGTAGCTGTCAGAGTCGAGGCTTGACAATTGAGGAGTTGACTACCTGCACGGTTAGGAAATCGAGTGGGAGGCTTATGCGATTTGGATTAAAAATGATGATCACCCACTTTTGGTATGAGAGCGTGTATGGTTATTGTTGCAACGATTTGATTGATTACCGGGATTGATCTGAGAGATTTTCTGATTGATCCTCGAGGCTATTTCCTTTTTTATGAGATGTTCACGGGACTATTGAGCAGGGAACATTGAAAGTTTTGATCAAAGGATTTCTTAATCATTAATTAGTGAGACCCGTATCATATGTATATAAGATTAGATTAGATGTGGACTATGGTAATTCCGTGACTATGGAAATCCTGTTACTGCTTCTGTTGTCGTTTTTTTGGTAAGTATATGATGGATGGCTGGATGGCAAGCGGGGGACGTTTAGTAAGATTGGATGGTCAAGATATCTCCAATCTTTGACATCAAACATGTTTGACGACGTACCAACTCGAATATAATAGTAAAGATTCTGGTATTGCAAACATAGTTACAACAATTAACTATTCAAACATGTATTACGCAATGTAGAGATCAGATAACAGCATGTAGCAGAAATAAGCACAAGATAAGATAAGATGCATGTACTAAGCACATACTGGCTCGCTGCAGGTCCTTCTCTTGCGTGCACTAGTCGTGGTCGACATGCCTGTCATTTTAGGTTCAGCCATCAAGTGAAATGCTAATCCTCCTGCTCCATTGTCCTTAATCTGTGTTTAGATATCACATTTAAGACCAAGTCAGCTGGTTTCAAATAACAAAAAACTTGAGCTGCCAAATGAATAAGCCAATATTTACCAGATATCAGATTAAAACCAACTAGATGTTGCTTTTCATGAGATACGAATTTCAGACATTCAGATTTAGAGTAGGGTAATGCCAAGGTTTTCCACATAAAGTAAACTGGCATTAAGAATGACCAAATGTCAGGTTCAAATCACCTTCGCAGTTGCTCCAAGACAAGCATATCAAATAGGCAGAAACATAGTAAAGCATGAATGGCATTGCTATGGCAGGGTTCCAAGTGTTAATCTCTTGCATAAGGAACAATGCATATAGGTTATAGATAATAACGGAAGTAAACTGCCAAAATTACCAACCAAGAACTCAGATTCCAACCTTCCCTAGCGTCCCCGCTGTTAATGTTGGATATTCAATAAGTGGTTCGCATGATCAATCCCTAGGAAAAATAACATTGACAAGTTAGTCTACGATAATACAAAGACCAGACATGCACGCAGCAATAACTATACAAGCTGTGCGACAGGAGCATTCATGGAAAAAAATAGCTATAAGCTAAAGACGAGGTATAAGAGCAAGCAGATTGGAAATGCACATAGCATGATTATAAAAGCAGTGTGAGAATAGCAGGCACGAGAAAACAGCTAGCGGCTAGCGGTGAGCTAATGACGTGGTATAAGAACAACCAGATTGGAAATGCCCATAGCATGACTATAAAAGGAATAGCATGTAGTACAAAAACAGTTGGCAGCAAATGAATGGGTATAAAGCTATAAGTATGTGGATGCACACAGGTGTCAGTAGAATGAACAGGATGGTAGCGACCGGATAATGCTTTTGTACTGTACAATATTTAAACGAACTTCATGCGAAGTAACACATCAAGAAAGTTAATGGCATATGAGATCTACAAATAACTACACAGAACATGGCTAAAGAAACACCGCGATCTAACGGGCCAGCGTACTAACCAAGCTGCGGCGGGGTGGACGGGGGCGGCAACTTGCATTCCAGCGGCGGCGAACGCGGGAGACGATGAGTCGACCCTGTTTCAGTAGAAGCGGGCGTTAGTGAAGCAGATCTGGTTGGCTGGCAAGGGATTCTGTGAAGTTGATACAGCCGCTGCGCCGAACTAGTCGGTGGAATAGATCGGCTTCTGTGGAGGGGGGGGCGCGGTGAAGTAGACCCGGTTCCGTTGGAGAGGATCCGGTGCGTCGACAGGAAAGGCGTTGATTGCTATGCTGTGGATGAGGTCGGCGGTGAAGCAGATCCGTCGGTGGCGAGGTCGGCGTTGAAGCAGATACGTCGGTGGCGAGGTCGGCGGTGAAGCAGATCCGTCGGTGGCGAGGGCGGCGGGGGAGCGGATCAGGTGGGTGGACATCCAACACGATAAGGCTACGCTGTGGAGGAGTATGCCGGCGGTGAAGCAGATCTAGTACTGTAGAGAGTCAGAGCTTTGGCGTGTGAGAGTATTTTTGAGCTAATGGGGCGAATGGTTGGTGGGTGGGTGTGGGCCTGTGGGGAGGGTTCGGGATCTAGGCAAGATATTTCATTGTTACCGAATTAGCCCTCCATGGTCGGTGGGTTGTAACTTCCGGACCAGGGTTAAAAGGGTAAAACTAGTCACGGGATTTTCGAATGGATTCGGCGGGATGATTTGGCGCGGGGCCGAAATTTTCAGTTTCAAGCTACGAGCAAAACGACAAAAATAATGTTCTTCCCCAGGGAGCTCTCCTCTTCTCTTTCTCTCTCGAGTCTCTCTCACTCCCCCGGCTCCTCTCCCCCTTCTCTCTGGCGGCCTCGCCGGCCGGAGACGAGGCCGACTTCTCTCTGTATATCGTACACCCTCCGAACTAAATTAATTGATTCAACTTTCCTTAGACGTGTATGTATCTAGAGTAAAAACATGTGTGGATACATCCATATTTAGATAAGCAAAGTTGAGTCAGCTAATTTGGATCCGAGGGAGTTAGTGTTGTTGTAAGCTTAGATCCAGTGTTTCCCATGAGCAGAATGGCGCAATGGAGTCGGGGATCTCGTCATCGGCTTCAGATCTGGCCTATGGTGAATCTGGCGGATCAGATCTGGCGGATCTTGCCGGCCAAACCCCGATCTGGTGCCATCAAGGTGATGGCGCTAACGGTGAGGCTTGCTTTGGTCAGTGCTTCAGATCTGGCCAACGGGGAAGTCAAGCTGCTAACGTTCACTAGCTCGGGGCATACGACGGCGTCATCCGTCTTGCCCGTGAACATCTTGGCCTTTCAGCGGCCCTTCTCAGAGCCAATATGCCGTTGCTGAGGCCATTCTTCTCCTTCGTCCTGGCGACTACTGGCGACACCGTCCCAAGTGGTGCGTCCCCGGCGATGGAGTTGCTGGAAAGGATGCGGAGCAGAGATCTGATGTGCGGTCCAGAAGGACTCGATTGATTTTCTTGTATATGTTTTGGGGTCCTTTTTGTAAAGTTGCAGGTCCTATTAGTTATTGTCTAGTTCTTTTGGACCTCTATGTAATATTTTGGACTGGTTTCTATTTGCACTGATAAACTTGAATTTTGACAAGTTCACGGGAAAAAAATTCTTTGCACATATGGCCTATCATGTATGAACATTCTTAAGATTTAAACTACTATATGTAATGGCCAGCACTTGCGCAAGGGGCTCGTCTAGTGCGCACTAGTTTCCATTAGCACCGATAAATTTGAATCTTGACAAGTTCTTGGAAGAAAAAATTGATTCACATATAGCCTATCATGTATGAACATTATTGGGATTCAAACTAGGGATTTCTATTTTCGTGCCCCTGGTTCGTTAGTTGTACTCAGTTTTCCCCAGCCCCTTAGTTTTTCCTCAGTTTTCCCCTCCCTCTAGTTTGAAACCCATCGCAGACGCTCAGACGGGAGGGTTGCCATCTGGTCAGAGGCCTTCACCGTTACCGGTGACGGCTAGGGAGCCGCGTTGGTGTTGAATTGACCGTTTCTTTCGAACTGTGTTGGATCGTTGGACCTGGAGGAGCTCACCCAAAGCTTTCCACTCCGCCCGATACTGGAGGAGCTCACACACCGCCCCTCCGCCGCCATGCCGTCCTGCCCTCCTACCTTATGGCGTCGTCCGCCGCTGAGCCGCCCCCGCCCCCACCACCACCACCGGGAGGCGGAGAGGGCTCTGCCTCCACCAGATCTAGATCTACCCCTTTCGCGGAGTTTGTATGTCCATCTGGTGTGCCAAATGTTCGCGTCAACCGCGGAGAAGATTGGGAATCGGAGGGATCTAACGCATGGATTCCATCTGGGTAAGCATCGTCTGCCTATGTGAATTAACAGTAGGCAGTTTTTGAGCGCCAATCGTTGTTGCTCAACTAACTGCGTTGCTTTTCGAATAGGATTGATCCAGCGCTGGCTTTTCGGCTGGTGGTTAGGCTGGATTCTAGCTATACGCGTGATTCTAAACGCTATAAGAATGGGTTTTTCTTCCCTGCGGTGGTTGCAACCACCATCTCGTTGAGGAATTTGAAAGCTAACATCTGCGCTCGATCTGGTGGAGCTCTTACGACGCAGTTCATTTCGAATATTTCAACAAGGAGGGAAGATTTGTTCCACTAATTTCCGACGACGATCCGGGAATTCTTTTTGCTTTGAATGCTTCTTGCCGGTTCGGTAAAATTCGTATCCATGTGGACGGGCCGGGCATCATCTCTCTCTGGTGCTGGGGCATCATCAGTGGTCGGGCATCATGTCTCTCTACTGCTTCTTGCCTCTTCTAACGGTGTGCGCTTGTGGCCTCCTTGTAGGTCCACAGCGGCACCATCCGTCCTCAAAGTGCTAGTGGTAGCCAGATCGTTCGTACGGTCGATGTGGAGGACGATGCAGACATTGAGGATCAGCCTCCTCAAGATGATGAGGATGAGTTGATGTTTCCTGAATTGGTAGATCGATGCAGTAAGCAGGCAATGGAGGATCAATACATGGAAGATATTGCTTTTGGTGCCAGATTTGATGACACTGATGATGAAGAGAAGAATGAGAATGATGACAGCCTCGTTTTAGCCGATTACGAAGGTGAAGACTTTCCAACAATTGAGTGGAACAGGAGAATCCCCGACTTGTAGAAGGCACCGTGTTTCAAACGATGATGGACTGCCGTAATGCAATTACTACATATCACATTCTCGGTAAGAATAATTTTGAGGTTGTTAAAAGTGAGCCAGGTAGGTTCACAATTAAATGCCCATACCCAAGGTGTAGGTTTAGGCTGCATGCATCCACAATGCGCGAGAAGCAGCTTGGTTCGGGTACTACGCCAACCAGCTTGTGTATTTAGATCCCGGTGTAAAATTTGTTATCTATTACTGACATCCCTTATCATTATGTTTCAGATAAAGAAGAATAAGGAGATCCATAGGTGTCCACCTCTAGGGGAGAGCCAGAGCTGAAAACAAAGCTAGCGAAGACTAGGTGGTTGGCAGATATAATCCTAGATTGGCTGACAGAAGATCCTTCACTTGGTCCAACAGCACTCGTAAAAAAGGTGGTTGAGAAGTATAAAATGAAAGTACCTTACATGAGGATGTTCTCAGGCAAAGGAAATGGCTCTTGACAAGATCAATGGTCCATGGAATGAAAGCTTTCAGTTGCTTTACACTTTCAAAGCTGAAGTGGAGATGGCTAGTCCAGCAAAGTGTTGTAGCGATAGACAAGCATACGAGTTCCTACAAATTGAAAAGCGGGAAGGTAATGCACAAGGAATGTTTCGAAGGGCTTTTGTTTGTTTCAAAGCTTGCTTGGAAAGGCTTTTTGGACGGTTGCAGGCCTTATTTGGCCGTGGATGCATCAGCTCTTCATGGCAGGTTTAAAGGACAGCTAGTTGCTGCCATCGCAGCTGATGGACATAATTGGATGTTCCCTGTTGCTTATGGGGTTTTGGAGGTTGAGTCACAGGAAAGTTGGACTTGGTTTCTGCAGAATTTGCGTGATCTTATAGGTCATCCACCAGGACTTGTTATCCACACAGACGCTTGCAAAGGTTTGGAGAGTGCGGTAGAAGCAGTATTCCCTGGAGTGGAGCATAGGGAATGTATGCGACACTTGGTACAGAATTTTACAAAGAAATTCAAGGGTAAAGTTTTTACTGACAACCTATGGCCAGCTTCATACACATGCAACTCTAGGAAGCATCTGTTTCATTTGGATGTGTTGTATAAACAAAAACCTGGGGTGAAGGAGTACTTGGATGAACATCATGGTAGGGTGTGGTCAAGAAGCCAATTCAATGAAATTTGCAAGGTAGACTATGTAACAAGTAACCTTGCGGAGAGTTTCAATTCAAAGGTCAAGTCATTGAAAGGGCTTATGCTGTGGCAAATATTTGATAAGATTAGGCAGATGATCATGATAAAGATCGATCTACGTCAAAGAATTGCATCCACAAATTATGTTGGCCATCTCATGCTCCCATCTTTGATTAAGTCTTTGCATGAGAGGGCAAAACAATTGAGGATGCAATGCGTCAGAAAAGGAATGGAGGCTGAGGTAACCTACACTGACAGTAAAAACATGCAGTGGAGGTATCCAGTGAGTTTGGTTGATAGGACATGCCATTGTAGGGGATGGCAGATCCGTGGGATACCCTGCATACACACATTGTTTTTCATGAGTGTTATAGGGGGTGAAGATGGTGAAGTTGATCAGTATGTGTCAGAGTATTTCTCTGTTGCCAAATTTAGGGCTGCATATGCTATGAATGTTCCTACCTTGTTGGGAAAAGACCAATGGATGAAAGTCGATCCAGGCTTCAAACTGTACTCTCCAGTATTGACTAGACCGGCAGGTAGGCCGAGGAAGAATAGGATCAGAGCTAGTGCAGAGGGTGGTGCACCGATTCGAAAACGTAAGTGCAAACGTTGTGGAATCCCTGGACACATTGCTAGGCTTTGTAAAAATGGAGTTGACCCAGCTTTTGGAATGGAAGATCAGCGGGAAGCGAGAAAATGCAGAGGAGAATGAAGCAGCAATTCAACTTGAGATTGAAGCAACGAGCTCAACATGAGGTGATTGAAGCAGCAAATGCAGAGGAGATTGAAGCAGCAGCTCAACATGAGGAGATTGAAGCAGCAAATGCGAGAGGAGATTGAAGCGAGTTCAACATGAGGAGATTGAAGCGGCAAATGCGAGAGGAGATTGAAGCGACAATTGAACATGAGGAGATTGAACCGATGGATCGAGAGCAGAGGCAACAGATGGATGTAGAATGGCTTCAACCGATGAGTCTAGAGGAGAGGGAACAGTATAGTCGAGAATGCCTCGAAAGTAGTAAGGCCATGATAGAAGCTAACTACATGGCAGAAGAAAAAGCACAAGCTTTGCAGAAGAAGAACAAGAAAGAGGGCAAAAGGAAGGTAGACACCGGTAATATCCCTGGTAGGGTTACCCGGAGTAAGGTGGTGGCCCCGGCGAGTCACACCAGGAGCAAGAGAAAGATTTTATTCTGAACAACTAATTTGAATTTGTATGAACAATTTGTATTGTGGTTCCCTTTGTATTGGGGATCCCTTTGTGTTGAACAATTTGTATTGGGGATGCCTTTGTGTTGAACAATTTGAATTTGTATGAACAATTTGTATTGTGGTTCCCTTTGTATTGGGGATCCCTTTGTGTTGAACAATTTGAATTTGTATGAACAATTTGTATGCCACATTTAAGCCACATTTATCATTTTAGGGTTTTAGGGTTTTCGGGTTTTAGGGTTTTAGGGTTTTAGGGTTTTAGGGTTCAATTCAAAATAATTCAAAACATGGTGGAACCTTCCCATGGAGCCTTGTTATGTTACCTACAACCTAGAGAAATAATAATGGAAAAGGAAATATAGAGATATGAAGTTTTTATGCCAAAAGCTTCAAAACCACTTCCTAGTCCATGAGCTACTAGATATCAAGATGCAAGGCTTTCTGCTCAATACACCTCCCAAATACCCACTATGCTTACAAACTTTGTCCAAATGAGTCCAAATTCGTCACACTTGTGTATCTTTGAGTTGCAAACAATATCTAGTCGGCCAAAATGTAATATATTATTCAAATAACATAATTTTACAATTTTTATGCCAAAAGCTTCAATTTCCCTTAGTCCGTTTATTATTTGGGTGCCCCTGTTTTACTTAGTGTTACTCAGTTTTTCCCCTCCGGGCCCACTTGTTTTACTCAGTCATACTCAGTTTTGCCCTTCCGATAAACATTTCCTCACTTTTCCCCCTCTTAGTTCTACTCAGTTTTCCTAACTTGTACTCACTGGCTGATCTCTGATTGGTCGAGATGTATGTCACACGGATCTTGGTTAGTTGAAAGCTCAACGAACGCTTGCACCGTTCGATCATTTATGATCGGACGGCCTGTATCTCTCTCTCTACCACGATGGACGCATACGGAGACAAGAGCAGAGCACATACCTACCAACCCTGGCAGTCGCATATTCCAGTCACATCCTCCTCTCTTACTATGGCGGTCGCGGCGGCGCGGATCTAACCGTGCGTGCGTGCGGCGGCGCGGATCTAACCGTGTGTGCGGCGGCGTGCGGCGGCGCGGATCTAACCGTGCGTGCGGCGGCGTGCGGCGGCGCGGATCTAACCGTGCGTGCGGCGGCGTGCGGTGGCGCGGATCTAACCATGCGTGCGGCGGCGTGCGGCGGCGCGGATCTAACCGTGCGTGCGCCGTGGATCTAAGAGTGCCGGTGAGGATCTAACCGTCAGAAATAGTTGAAATGTCTCTCTCTGTCTCTCTCTGTCTCTAACCGGTGAGGATTCTATTCTCAGATCTGTTGAATGATGAAGAACACCAAGACGGCGGCCGTGCCGGCGGTGGTCATCGATGCCACGAACATTGAAGCCATCGCCTACAACATCGCTTCGACGGCGCAGACCCAGCCTTCAATGTCGGAGCCTGTTGATGTCTCACTTCCGGTGCCGAGAGTGCGAATCGATGCCAAGACGATTGAAGCCATCGTCTACAACCGCGCTGCAAAGCCGCCGATCCAGCCCTCCGCAGATCCGTCGCTCATGAAGTACACCAAGACAGCGGCGGTTCCGACACTGGTCATCGATGCCACGAACATTGAAGCCATCGCCGATAACATCGCTTCAACGTTTGGTGGCGCAGATGACCGTGTTCGACGCCGCAAATTGGGATAAATTATGATAAATTTGTATTTTTCAATTTCCAAATGGGATAAAATTGTTCGAACTACTACCTCCGTCTCAAAAAAAGCTTCTCCACGTTCTTGATGTGTCCATGTACATCCGTATGTATGATTTGAATTCTATCCCAACTTGATTGGGAAGATATTGATATGTATTTGATCCGGAGGCTGGTACATGCTTTCACTTTTGGGATCCCTTCACTTTTATAAAATGTTCATGCATTCTAAAATTATCGTGCGCATTACTTAGCACAAGTAGTAAATTGTACACCAAAATACAGTGCTTAGAGCCACAACAAAATACGGTGGTTAGAGCCATCTACTGAATAACAATTCTATACTAAATCGTCTACCTAACCACATAACCGCTAGGACAGGGATGACACCTAATAAAACCTGCACAGATGAATCTACTTTTCTCCTCTCCCATCACTTTAAGTTCATGTTCTAGATTTTCTACCACTTGATCAAATACGGCAAGATCTGTCTCAACTCTCAACTTCTCCTTGCGAATAAGCTCTGAATTCTTCTTTTCTTCCTCCACAATACGCTTCAGCTCGAATATCATCAGGTTTTTACGGGCCAATTCATCACCTAAATTGGCCACCTTCTCCTCCAAATCCATCCTCTGGCTACACCACTGGGTTGATTCATCTTGGTATGCAATGTACCATGGATCATCGGCTTGCTCGGCTAACTGTAACAATAATGGAAAAAAGAACAACCGAAATCACCCCAACAGGCCATGGCGGTCAAATTCAACGGTAGTACGAGAGCTGAAGCTAGATACCTGCACTTCCGACGAGGTAGGAGAAGTAGAACGTGGCCACGACATGATCGAATCCCCACCCTCGCCGGTGTACCCGCTACGACCAGACATTGAGGACTATTTCGTACTGCAAACTCCAATAAATTACGGGAACCGAATCGATTAGGGGCGGGGAGGCAGAAGCGGAGGTCTTACCAAGCTATACCAATTGGTGCGCGGAACAAATCCCGGTCGTCGTGGGCGGCGGATCTGCTTGCGGCGGACTTTCCTGCGGTGGGTACAATGCGGGCGGACGAAACAAGTGCTGGCGCGGAGGTTGACGTGCAGCGCCGCAGTTCGGCCGACGCCGCCGGGACAGAGCCGGCGGCGCGACGAGGCGCCGGCGATGGCTGCTCCGTCCGACGGTGGGGAACGAGCTGCCAGCGGTTCTCCGGTCTAGCTTAAGAATAATTAATTAGCGAACTTGTTGCTTCTCTCTATGATATTCTCTAAAGACATATATCGAGCGGCAATATGTGAGTTTTCCTGAAAAATAGACGACCCATGGTCATTGGCTGCGCAGGCCCCACAGAGCGGCAATATATGATTGTTTCTCTCTCAATACGTCGACGATCCCACGCGTCATTGCCTGCGGCAGCCACTCAGAGCGACAATAAGGGTTTTATACTGAAAAATATACGACCCCACAGGTCAATGGCTGAGGACGCCCCACGTAGCGGCAATATATGATTTTCTCTAAATAAATAGACGACCCCACCGGTCATTGGCTGCGGCAGCCCCACGTAGCGGCAATATATGTCTTTTCCCCGAAAAATAGACGACCCCACCGGTCATTGGCTGCGGAGGCCCCACAGAGCGGCAATATATGAGTTTCTCTAAATAAATAGACGACCCAACAGGCCATTGGCTGCGGCAGCCCCACACAGCGGCACTCAATGTCTGTTCCTGAAAAATAGACGACCCCACTGGTCATTGGCTGCGGCAGCCCTATAGAGCGGCCCCATTTGTCATTGGCAGCACCGCGTATAAAATCATGAAATAAAACGGCCCACACGTCAGCGATAGATGGATGGCTGCTCCGACGTGTCTCCTGACCCTACCCGTCAGCACGAGACGGTCAAGGAGGAGCTGCCCCTGTGCGGCCCCACCCGGTCAGACTAACGGTCAAGGCCTCTGACCTGATGGCTACCGGCCGTTCCAGCACTTGTGCGTGTTTCAAACTAGAGGAGGGGAAAACTGAGGAAAAACTAAGGGACTGGGGAAAACTGAGTACAACTAACGAACCAGGGGCACGAAACTAGAAATCCCTTCAAACTATACATAGATGGCCAACACGTGTGCAAGGGGGTCCTCTAATGTGCACTGGTTTCCATTTGCACTGATAAATTTGAATCTTTACAAGTTCTCGGAAAAAAATTGCCTCACACATATGCCCTATCATGTATGAACATTATTGGGATTCATATTATATATAGATGGCCAACACTTGTGCAAGGGGGTCCTCTAATTCTTGGGGATTTCAATCTCTCTCTCTCTCTCGATCTATCGTTGGTGGCCAGAACAACACACATATGCATGCACTTTATGTGCAAAGGCGCGGAATCCTCTAATAATTCATCTGTGTGCGTATATTTGAACATATTCTTGGGGATTTCAATCTCTATCTCTCGATCTATATATCGTTGGTGGCCAAGAAACACACTTATATACGCATGCACTTTATGCGCAAAGGCGCGGGTGCCTCTAATATGTGTGCACTCGATCGATGATCCCTAAACCTTAAACCCTAAAACCCTAATCCCTAATCCCTAATTATAACCTAAACGTACACCCCAAACACCCTAAACACTAAACCCTAGATCCTAAACCCTAAACACTACACCCTAAACCCTAAACCCTAAACCCTAAACCCTAAACCCTAACCCTAACCCTAGACCCTAGACCCTAAACCCTAAACCCTAAACCCTAAACCCTAGACCCTAAACCCTAATTAACCCTAACCCTAAAACCCTAGCTACATAACCCTAAACCCTAAACCCTAAACCCTAATTAAACCCAACATATATATAGGCCAACAACACTTCATTGTGCATCAAGCATGCGACCAACTAATTAGCGCTGATAAATTAATTAACTTGAATTTTGACAAGTTCTCTCGAATGAAAACACATTTGATTAAGTTGCCTCATAATATATATACAATTAGTGTGCATGCGCGCATGTCATACCTTGCACATATCATTCGTGCATATATTTCAATATATATCTGAACATATTCTTGGGGATATATATAAATTTCAATCTCTCTCTCGATCTATATATCGTTGGTGGCCAAAACACACACTTATATACGCATGCACTTTATGCACAAAGGCGCGGGTGCCTCTAATAATGTGTGTGTGCACTTGATCGATCGATGATCCCTAAACCTTCAACCCTAAAACCCTAATCCCTAATCCCTAATTATACCCTAAACGTACACCCTAAACACCCTAAACACTAAACCCTAAACCCTAGACCCTAAACCCTAAACACTACACCCTAAACCCTAAACCACTACACCCTAAACCCTAATTAAACCCTACATATATATATAGGCCAACGACACTTCATTGCGCATCAAAGGCATTTACCAACTAATTAGCGCTGATAAATTAATTAACTTGAATTTTGACAAGTTCTCTCGAATGAAAATACATTTGATTAAGTTGCCTCATAATATATATACAATTAGTGTGCATGCGCGCATGTCATACCTTGCACATATCATTCGTGCATATATTTCTATATATATCTAAACATATTCTTGGGGATATATATACATTTCAATCTCTCTCTCGATCTATATATCGTTGGTGGCCAAAAAACACACTTATATACGCATGCACTTTATGTGCAAAGGCACGGGTGCCTCTAATAATGTGTGTGTGCACTCGATCGATGATCCCTAAACCTTAAACCCTAAAACCCTAGTCTCTAATCCCTAATTATACCCTAAACATACACCCTAAACACCCTAAACACTAAACCCTAAACCCTAGACCCTAAACCCTAAACACTACACCCTAAACCCTAAACCCTAAACACTACACCCTAAACCCTAAACCCTAAACCCTAAACACCCTAAACACTAAACCCTAAACCCTAGACCCTAAACACTAAACACTACACCCTAAACCCTAAACCCTAAACCCTAGACCCTAGACCCTAAACCCTACACCCTAAACCCTAAACCCTAAACCCTAAAACACACTTATATACGCATGCACTTTATGCGCAAAGGCGCGGGTGCCTCTAATAATGTGTGTGTGCACTCGATCGATGATCCCTAAACCTTAAACCCTAAAACCCTAGTCCCTAATTCCTAATTATACCCTAAACGTACACCCTAAACACCCTAAACACTAAACCCTAAACCCTAGACCCTAAACCCTAAACACTACACCCTAAACCCTAAACCCTAAACACTACACCCTAAACCCTAAACCCTAAACACCCTAAACACTAAACCCTAAACCCTAGACCCTAAACCCTAAACACTACACCCTAAACCCTAAACCCTAAACCCTAAACCCTACACCCTAAACCCTACACCCTAAACCCTAAAACTAAACCCCAAACCCTAAACCCTAATTAACCCTAACCCTAACCCTAAAACCGTAGCTAGATAACCCTAAACCCTAATTAAACCCTACATATATATAGGCCAATGACACTTCATTGCGCATCAAGCAGGCTACCAACTAATTAGCGCTGATAAATTAATTAACTTGAATTTTGACAAGTTCTCTCGAATAAAAACACATTTGATTAAGTTGCCTCATATATAATATATATACAATTAGTGTGCATGCGCGCATGTCATACCTTGCACATATCATTCGTGCATATATTTCAATATATATCTGAACATATTCTTGGGGATATATATACATTTCAATCTCTCTCTCGATCTATATATCGTTGGTGGCCAAAAAACACACTTATATACGCATGCACTTTATGCGCAAAGGCGCGGGTGCCTCTAATAATGTGTGTGTGCACTCGATCGATGATCCCTAAACCTTAAACCCTAAAACCCTAATCCCTAATCGCTAATTATACCCTAAACATACACTCTAAACACCCTAAACCCTAGACCCTAAACCCTAAACACTACACCCTAAACCCTAAACCCTAAACAACACTAAACACTAAACCCTAATTAAACCCTAACCGTAGACCCTAAACACTACACCCTAACCCCTAAACCCTAAACCCTAGACCCTAGCTAAACCCTAATTAACCCTAACCCTAGACCCTAAACCCTAAACCCCAAACCCTAAACCCTAAACCCTAGACCCTAAAACTCTAATTAACCCTAACCCTAAAACCCTAAAACCCTAGCTAGATAACCCTAAACCCAAAACCCTAATTAAACCCTACATATATATAGGCCAACGACACTTCATTGCGCATCAAGCAGGCGACCAACTAATTAGCGCTGATAAATTAATTAACTTGAATTTTGACAAGTTCTCTCGAATGAAAACACATTTGATTAAGTTGCCTCATAATATATATACAATTACTGTGCATGCGCGCATGTCATACCTTGCACATATCATTCGTGCATATATTTCAATATATATCTGAACATATTCTTGGGGATATATATACATTTCAATCTCTCTCTCGATCTATATATCGTTGGTGGCCAAAACACACACTTATATACGCATGCACTTTATGCGCAAAGGCGCGGGTGCCTCTAATAATGTGTGTGTGCACTCGATCGATCGATGATCCCTAAACCTTCAACCCTAAAACCCTAATCCCTAATCCCTAATTATACCCTAAACGTACACCCTAAACACCCTAAACACTAAACCCTAAACCCTAGACCCTAAACCCTAAACACTACACCCTAAACCCTAAACACCTACACCCTAAACCCTAAACCCTAATTAAACCCTACATATATATAGGCCAACGACACTTCATTGCGCATCAAGCAGACGACCAACTAATTAGCGCTGATAAATTAATTAACTTGAATTTTGACAAGTTCTCTCGAATGAAAATACATTTGATTAAGTTGCCTCATAATATATATACAATTAGTGTGCATGCGCGCATGTCATATACCTTGCACATATCGTTCGTGCATATATTTCAATATATATCTAAACATATTCTTGGGGATATATATACATTTCAATCTCTCTCTCGATCTATATATCGTTGGTGGCCAAAAAACACACTTATATACGCATGCACTTTATGCGCAAAGGCGCGGGTGCCTCTAATAATGTGTGTGTGCACTCGATCGATGATCCCTAAACCTTAAACCCTAAAACCCTAGTCCCTAATCCCTAATTATACCCTAAACGTACACCCTAAACACCCTAAACACTAAACCCTAAACCCTAGACCCTAAACCCTAAACACTACACCCTAAACCCTAAACCCTAAACACTACACCCTAAACCCTAAACCCTAAACACCCTAAACACTAAACCCTAGACCCTAAACCCTAAAAACTACACCCTAAACCCTAAACCCTAAACCCTAAACCCTAGACCCTAATTAAACCCTACACCCTAAACCCTAAAACTAAACCCCAAACCCTAAACCCTAAACCCTAATTAACCCTAACCCTAAAACCCTAGCTAGATAACCCTAAACCCTAAACCCTAATTAAACCCTACATATATATATAGGCCAACGACACTTCATTGCGTATCAAGCAGGCGACCAACTAATTAGCGCTGATAAATTAATTAACTTGAATTTTGACAAGTTCTCTCGAATAAAAACACATTTGATTAAGTTGCCTCATATATAATATATATACAATTAGTGTGCATGCGCGCATGTCATACCTTGCACATATCATTCGTGCATATATTTCAATATATATCTGAACATATTCTTGGGGATATATATACATTTCAATCTCTCTCTCGATCTATATATCGTTGGTGGCCAAAAAACACACTTATATACGCATGCACTTTATGCGCAAAGGCGCGAGTGCCTCTAATAATGTGTGTGTGCACTCGATCGATGATCCCTAAACCTTAAACCCTAAAACCCTAATCGATCCCTAATCCCTAATTATACCCTAAACGTACACCCTAAACACCCTAAACACTAAACCCTAAACACTAAACCCTAAACCCTAAACACTACACCCTAAACCCTAAACCCTAAACACTAAACCCTAAACCCTAACCCTAGACCCTAAATCCTAAACCCTAAACCCCAAACCCTAAACCCTAAACCCTAGACCCTAAACCCTAATTAACCCTAACCCTAACACCCTAAAACCCTAGCTAGATAACCCTAAACCCTAAACCCTAATTAAACCCTACATATATATAGGCCAACAACGACACTTCATTGCGCATCAAGCAGGCGACCAACTAATTAGCGCTGATAAATTAATTAACTTGAATTTTGACAAGTTCTCTCGAATGAAAACACATTTGATTAAGTTGCCTCATAATATATATACAATTAGTGTGCATGCACGCAAGTCATACCTTGCACATATCATTCGTGCATATATTTCAATATATATCTGAACATATAAATATATTCTTGGGGATATATATATTTCAATCTCTCTCTCGATCAATATATCGTTGGTGGCCAAAAAACACACTTATATACGCTTTATGCGCAAAGGCGCGTGTGCCTCTAATAATGTGGGTGTGCACTCGATCGATGATCCCTAAACCTTAAACCCTAAAACCCTAATCCCTAATCCCTAATTATACCCTAAACGTACACCCTAAACACCCTAAACACTAAACCCTAAACCCTAGACCCTAAACCATAAGCACTACACCCTAAACCCTAAACACTAAACCCTAAACCCTAACCCTAGACCCTAAACCATAAACCCCAAACCCTAAACCCTAAACCCTAGACCCTAAACCCTAATTAACCCTAACCCTAACCCTAAAAACCTAGCTAGATAACCCTAAACCCTAAACCCTAATTAAACCCTACATATATATAGGCCAACGACACTTCATTGCGCATCAAGCAGGCGACCAACTAATAGCCCTGATAAATTAATTAACTTGAATTTTGACAAGTTCTCTCGAATGAAAACACATTTGATTAAGTTGCCTCATAATATATATATATATACAGTTAGTGTGCATGCGCGCATGTCATACCTTGCACATATCATTCGTGCATATATTTCAATATATATCTGAACATATTCTTGGGGATATATATACATTTCAATCTCTCTCTCGATCTATATATCGTTGGTGGCCAAAAAACACACTTATATACGCATGCACTTTATGCGCAAAGGCGCGGGTGCCTCTAATAATGTGTGTGTGCACTCGATCGATGATCCCTAAACCTTAAACCCTAACACCCTAATCCTTAATCCCTAATTATACCCTAAACGTACACCCTAAACACCCTAAACACTAAACCCTAAACCCTAAACCCTAAACCCTAACCTGCACTTTGTGCGCAAAGGCATGTGCCTCTAATAATGTGTGCGCAGTCGATCGATCTAGTTTTGATTAATCATAGCACACAAATAAAGAAGTTGTATTTGAATCCACACAACCCTAATCTAAAACACATAGCCCCTAACATGGCCTAATTAATTGACCCCTTCTCTCTAGCTAATTAGTGGAAATTGCACAAAATCAAAAGGGGTCCCTCACTAATTATACATATATATCTAGATTGTGATAAACTTTTGCCCCATATTTGGTGGATGGGTGCATCTTGGCATGTAAAACAATTAATGTTTGCAAATGGCGTTTTCAAAATTTATGTACAAATGATTTCTTTCCATCCAAAGTGCATAAAATGGGAGTTTTAATGAAGAAAGTACAAATAAAACAGCTCAACATGCCTCCACGCCCCGATTTTCACACGAAGTAGAGCATATTTAAAGGATAATTCTAGAGTTTTACTATTTTTCAAGCAACTTTGCTAATTTCCACCCACTCACATGACTTTATGTCGATTTAACGAAAATAGGGCGAATTTAAACTACATGGGCGGGATAGTTTGAATTGTGCGCGCGGCAAAGGGAACCGCCTATTCCTCAACCTTGTGCACGGCAAATTACACACGCAACTCCATTAAACACCACCTACCGGGCGGCCCGGCCGCATGACCCCCCACCCACCCCTACACAACTTATCCCCGTCCGTGCGAAGAGCTTCCCCTCCCCGTCCCGTCCGTGCGAAGAAGAAGCTTCCCCTCCCCATCGTTCATCTCGAGACGCACCGGTGGTCAAGTTGATCCACGGTAGGGCTGCTATCTCTAGCTCAATCATGCATCGTGCAAGACGGCCTAACGATTTATATTTTCTTGATGCTGCTAAAAAAATTGTCAGTATGCTCGAACTAATTGGCACTTTATAGTTTTCCGCTCGATTTGTCCTCGATCAATTTGTTCATTTGCGTGGGCATATAGAGTCAGTTCTGCACTCGATCCGTTAATTTGCTGAAATGCCATGGCAGGTTTTGTACACGATCTGTTTGCTAAAATGTCGATGGGCATTTTTTGTTTTGTACTCGACATGATTGCTGAAATGCATAATCATGTAGTATAGTTTTGTACTCGATGGATATACATTTCCTACTCCGCCTTAAAAATTAATCACCAACCATTGTATCTCATAATTAAACAGATGGACAGAACTTGGATACTGCATGGACACTTATGTTCCCCTTCATATATAAATGGTGTTCAACCCTTTATGGGGTTTATTAGAGCTCATGAAGGTCACAACCTGGACGTGTATTGCCCGCGCTGCACATGTATGAATGGTGAGAAGAGGCCTCACCATGTAGTGGAAGATCATTTACACATTTTTGGGATGGACCGCACATATGTTAGGTGGGTTTATCATGGTGAACCATATAATGATCCTTCAGCGGGAGAAGCAGATCTTGCTCACACTGTATGTGTGCTAGCATATGTAGTTAATTATTTATATTGATGCTGCCGCTATTTCGATCAATAGTTTGCATTGCTGTGCAAGGTTCTGTACTCAAATTTAACTTGTTGCAGATGGATGGACGGGAAGGAGAGAAAAAGCGCTTGCTTCAGGAAACGGGTTTCAGCTCTGGGACATGTGCTGTGCCAGATGAGAAGGTAAATATGTAAAACGACATTTGTTCAGGTTGCATCCCTTAGATGTTTGTCTAATCTGTTGATGTACTAATTGCAGAAGCATAGAGTTGAAGAGGTCTCTCAGTTTGATGGGAGATTTGAAGATGAATCTCAGTTTGATGCACCTGTGGATGGTACTGATGATGAGCCTTTCATAGACGAAGGTCCTGCACCTGAGATTATCCAGCCTACAGAAGGAGGCCGTGGACCGAGTACACAGCTTTGCGTTGAAGTGGATGCACGCCCAGAGATCATCAGGGGCGTCCAGGTAGTCTCAAGACCACCCAGCCCTGATGCACCTGTGGATGGTACTGATGATGAGCCTTTCATAGACGAAGGTCCTGCACTTGAGATTATCCAGCCCACAGAAGGAGGCCGTGGACCGAGTACACAGTTTTGCGTTGAAGTGGATGCACGCCCGGAGATCATCAGGGGCGTCCCGGTAGTCTCAGGACCACCCAGCCCTGATGCAAAATGTTGAGCTACTTTATGATTCGTACTCTTATGTTCTGGTGCTGTAGTATGTACTATCTTTGTTATGATTTGTATGCCTTTGGCGCTAGAACTATAATTATGCATTCAGTGGATGATCGCGTTGCAAAATTTGACACCCACACAATCAGTTCATCGTATGAGTAGTAGCACAATTACTTCTACCCCAATTCCACCGCCGCATTAACTGGTAGCATGAAACACTTTCAGGCACTCCCCTCTGATTCATATTAATTGACTCAATTTTGTCTAGATATGGATGTATCTAGATGCATTTGTTAACTAGACTAACAAACTTGAGTCAGTTAATATGAATCGGTGTAAACCGCCCAAGTCCTCGAGCAGCTAGTTTATTGACTCTGGACTCCAAGCCTCTCGCGGCAAGCCATCGACGAAGCTTTGACCAGATCTTGGCCCGTTTTTTTTTCGAATAGCAAAGCTTTGACCAGTTCCTCTCGGGATACAGCACGCCGGTGAGCTTGCACGGTTGCCATGAGCACTTTCCGGTGGAATTTCCTCTGCAGCGCCCTCAAGCCGCCGCTGCGAGACAGCACGCAGTGCCTCGAGGTGGACGGAACGGACGAACTCGGGATCTCAGGGCGGGGGGTCCGCCTCGTCCCGGAACGATCTCCAGTGGGTTAACGAGGACATGCATGGCGGCCAGGGGATTTGAGATTTTTTGTTGTTGTTTGAGCTTGGGATTTGGGGTTTTTTCGGATAGGGGAGGAGGAACCGAGGAAGAGGAAGGAACAGCCCGCGTGCTTGGCACGTGGCAGTGTGCTTGAATTTTGATTTTTTGTGAAATGTTTCATTTCCCCGCTAAAATTCGGGGGTTTTCTTGACGCGCCAATGCGTCCCGCCGGGCAGGTTCAAGTGAATTTGGGGTGCCACACTATGGGCCCCAGTTTCAGTGAGACATGTAATGACTAGTCACATTAGTAAGTTCACTGTGTAATAAAATATGTTACCCCTCCCCTTTATGTAGCCCCCCTTGTCTCTCCCGATCGAGTGCCGACAGCCGACGGATGCAAGCCGCTAGCTCGATCCCCTCCTTTCGCCTCCACCGTCCAGGCATCCAGCTTGGAGGGGCAAGCTGCATCTAGACCAAGCAGATTAGGTAGTACTCTACTAGTAATGTTCTATCCTTTCTCGATATCGGTTCCTTTTTCCTCACCTCGATATCTTGCGCATCTATTTCCTATTCTGGGCGAAGGGGTGTCTTTCTGGTCACCCTCGCGCTGGGAGTGATTGATGGGGATGGGGGTGGGGGCGGGGGCTACCTTTGCTTGGATTGGGGTGTTCTTCCTTTATTTGTCGACATTTGCAACCCTTGTAGTCTCTGCTGATCCTCAATGTATCTTTTGTCAGCTTGTACAGGAAAGGGAAGACCTCGGTGGTGGTGGGGGGGGGGGGGCAATGGAGCGTAATAAGGCCACCACACATGTGGGCAGTTGGCTGAGCCTGAGCTGCGTCCCCAGCCCCGCAAAGCAGGTACTCCGTTTGCTTATCCACTCTGTCTGTCTGCATCCTCAATCTGTTCCTGTTCTGGAAAATGCTTAAAGTAGCACATGTCTTCAGCTGTTTGTGCGTAAAGCCTCTGTGACACCATGCTCTATATTCTCTGTATCAGGTTGGTACCTCCAGGTTCCGTGCTGAGGCTATGGGGAACGATAGCGCCCCACCTGCTGTAGGAGCATGGCCAGATCTGCAGCACAAGAAGCGAAATGCCACTGCCGAGCTGGGCAGGGACCGCCCAGGGGTAATTTTTTTAAACCAACTTACCATGATGTAGTCTGAATCTGATACTCCCTCAGATCCAAATTAATTGACTCAACTATCTGTAGATACGGATGTATCTTGATGTGTTTTAGCTCTAGATACTACTACCTCCATCCCAAAGCTTAGGGCTTATATTATTTTTAGAAAGTCAAACTATACCATGTTTGACTAAGCTTTTACCAAAAATCATTAACATGCAAAATACAAAATTAATATCATTAAATAGGCTGTGAAATATATTTTCCTACGGTATCTACACAATATTATATTTGTTGATAGAATGTTCTAAAATTTTGGTCAAACTTTACTTGTTTTGATTTCTCAAAAATAAATAAGCCTTAAGCTTTGGGATGGAGGTATCTAGACAAAGCTGAGTCAACTAGTTTTTTTTGTCTGTCCATATAGCTAGTGTTCATGGTGCAAAAGGCTAAGAGCATTGATACGTCTCCAACGTATCTATAATTTCCGATGTTCCATGCTTGTTTTATGACAATACCAACATGTTTTGTTCACACTTTATATCATTTTTATGCGTTTTCCGGAACTAACCTATTGACGAGATGCCGAGAGGCCAGTTGCTGTTTTCTGCTGTTTTTGGTTTCAGAAATCCTAGTAAGGAAATATTTTCGGAATCGGACGAAATCAACACCGAAAGTCTTAGAAATACGCGAAGCTTCCAGAGCACCGGAGAAAGGCCAGAGGGGTGCCAGGGGGGCCCCACACCCTAGGGCGGCGCGGCCCAGGGGGGGCGCGCCCCCCTATGGTTTGGGCAGCCCAGGCCCCCTCCGACTCCGATTCTTCGCCTATTTAAGCCGTCGTGACCTAAAACTTCGACACCGATTGACGAAACTCCAGAAAGACTCCAGGGACGCCGCCACATCGCGAAACTCCAATTCGGGGGACAGAAGTCTCTGTTCCGGCACCCTGCCGGGACTGGAAATTGCCCCCGGAGCCATCTCCACCGCCGTCTTCACCGCCATCTTCACCGCCATCGCTGCCTCCATGATGAGGAGGGAGTAATTCACCCCCGAGGCTGAGGGCTCCGCTGTAGCTATGTGGTTCATCTCTCTCCCATGTACCTCAATACAATAATCTCATGAGCTGCTTTACATGATTGAGATTCATATGAGTTTTGTATCACTACTATCTATGTGCTACTCTAGCAAAGTTATTAAAGTAGTTCTATTCCTCCTGCACGTGTGTAAAGGTGACAGTGTGTGCACCGTGTTAGTACTTGGTTTATGCTATGATCATGATCTCTTGTAGATTGCGAAGTTAACTATTGCTATGATAATATTGATGTGATCTATTCCTCCTACATATGCATGAAGGTGACAGTGTACATGCTATGCTAGTACTTGGTTTAGTTGTATTGATCTATCTTACACTAAAGGTTACTAAAATATGAGCATTATTGTGGAGCTTGTTAACTCCGGCATTGAGGGTTCGTGTAATCCTACGCAATGTGTTCATCATCCAACAAAAGTGTAGAGTATGCATTTATCTATTCTGTTATGTGATCAATGTTGAGAGTGTCCACTAGTGAAAGTGTAATCCCTAGGCCTTGTTCTTAAATACTGCTATCGCTACTTGTTTACTACTGCTGCGTTACTACTGCTTGTTTGCTATTCCACTGCGTTACTACTGCTGCAATACTACCACCATCAACTACACGCCAGCAAGCTATTTTCTGGCACCGTTGCTACTGCTCATATATATTCATACCACCTGTATTTCACTATCTCTTCGCCGAACTAGTGCACCTATTAGGTGTGTTGGGGACACAAGAGACTTCTTGCTTTGTGGTTGCAGGGTTGCATGAGAGGGATATCTTTGACCTCTTCCTCCCTGAGTTCGATAAACCTTGGGTGATCCACTTAAGGGAAAACTTGCTGCTGTTCTACAAACCTCTGCTCTTGGAGGCCCAACACTGTCTACAGGAAAGGAGGGGGAACGTAGACATCAAGCTATTTTCTGGCGCCGTTGCCGGGGAGGAAAGGTAAAAGATACTCACACTCCGGATCTCGGCTACTAAGCTATTTTCCGCCATTGTAAGTACTCGAAGCTATTTCCTTTAGATCCTGCAATTGCAACTTTTTGTTTCTTGTTTACACTAGTTAGGCATAATGGAAAACAACAAAAAAATTGGTGAGCTTTTTAGTCTTTTTCCTGATTTAGAATTGTTTGATGCAAAAATTAAAAAACCTATGGAACCTTATTTACATGCTAGTAGTGATGTTATTAGTATGAATGCAATTACTGCCAATACTATGGATAAGTCTAAGCTTGGGGAAGCTAGTTTATATAAAAATAATCTTTTTTGCTCCTCAGCTTTGGAAGAAATATTTTGCTCTGATAATGCTTTATCTCCCATATGCGATAACTCTAATGATGCTTCTGATATTTTAAATCCACCTGCCGAAAGTATTCCGTATAAAATACCTATGCAAATTATTGAACGCGTTATGGATAACCGTTATGTGGGATGGAACTGTCCACCCTGGAGATCATTTATTGTTCTTGCATGAATTATGCGGTTTATTCAAGTGTGCAGGTATTGCTATGGATGAAGTGAGGAAGAAACTATTCTCTATATCGATGTCTGGTAAAGCGGCGCATTGGTATAAATTACTGGATAATGGGGATTCTCTTGAATGGAATGATATTGTGCCCCGGTTTTATTCTAAATTTTATCCTCCTCATGAAGTGCATATTGATAGGAATTATATTTATAACTTTTATCCTCGTGATGGAGAGAGTATTTCTCAAGCGTGGGGGAGACTAAAGTCACTAATGCTCAAATGTCCCATTCATGAGCTCCCCCGTAATGTTATTGTTAACAATTTTTATGCGAGACTTTCAGGACAACACAAGGACTATCTGGATGCCTGTTCGGAGGGATCTTTCACAAGCAAGGAGATTGAAGCTAGGTGGGATCTTCTTGATCGGATTGAGGACAACGCTGAAGGATGGGAGAACGACAAAGGTAAAGAGTCAGGTATAAATTATGATTATGAATGCATTGAAGCCTTTATGGATACCGATAAATTTCGAAATATGAGTGCTACTTATGGTCTTGACTCTCAAGTTGCTGCAAATCTTTATAAATCCTTTGCTTCTCATTTTGAATTGCCTAAGAAGAATTTTGATAAGTATCATGAACCTTTTAAAGAGGCTTGCATGAAGAATGAAATTGTTGTTAATTATTGCAATAAGCATGCTCAAACTCCTAAGAATGCTATTTCTTATAAGCATGTTAATTTTTGTGGAATGCATAGACCCTGTGGAATTAATCAAGTCAAAGATGAATATTGCATCCATCATATTAATGAAAAAACTAGAAAGTGGCTTAGGGCTCTAGATGATCTTGGTAAAAAAGTTTGTGCCCTCTATCCTTTTATTTGTGAAGTTTGCCATGAAGTGGGTCATTTTAATTTTCAATGCTCCTCCAATGATAATTTGAACCCAATGAGTGCTGCAAACTTGTATTGTGATGATGAAATTAATCCTAATCAGCATGATGAACTCACTTTATTTTTGGGGTGTGAAGAATTGTCGAGAAAAATCTCCTTGTTACATATGAGTGATCTTGATATTGATGATGTCCTGCATGGGTGTTTTTCTTATTGCATTGATAATAGCCATACAAATACTTACATATAAAATATTTTAGAAGATGACACCTTGCCAAAATATGATAGGACCGCTGTGTGTTTTCAACTAATTAATGAAAAGGAGGGATCCTTCCAAGTTTCTTCTATTGTTTCTGAAAGTAAATCAGGTTATGCGGACAAGCTACCCTTCAAGCCTCTTCCTCCTAAAGAAGGAAATGAGGAGAAGGAAGAGAAGAAGAAGAAGAAGAAGAAGGGAACGAAGAAGAAGAAGAAGAAGAAGAAGAAGAAGGAGAATAAAAAGAAAGAGGTAACGGCGTATCCCCGCGTGAATGAGATAACGCTAGGTAACCGTAAGTATGTTGCTCCTAATGATTATTGTGATAATGAATCTGAATACGATGATCTTCCTATGCCCTTTACATACATTAGCAATCATGATTTGAATGAACACACTACTTTTGATATTGCAAATCTCTGGGAAACTAATTCTGAAAATGATGATAATAATTGCCATAGTGTCAGTGCTATCCATGCTTCCTCCCATAATAATATAGAAAGCTGTAAGCTTGGGGAAGAGGTGTTTGAAAATCCTTTTGCTACTGATCATTATGTGTTTGATACATCTCCTTCTAATAACAATGATGGTATGGTCATAGATAAACCGACTGTGAAAGATAACTATTCTATTTCTTATGATGACACTGTGCCTCCGATCTTTGATGATTATTATAAAGAATGCTATGATATAGGTTATAATTATCCTTATGAAACTTGTCATAGTCATGATTGGATTACCAAAAACAATTCTTTTAATGTGCAACTTGTTTACCATGTTCAAATTCTTGATAATAATCTTGCTCCAATTACTATTAATGAGAATAACTCTTCTTATGCCAAAATTAATGATACTTCTATGCATATGAACCATGATAAGAATGTTTTAAGTGATGGGTATATTGTGGATTTCATCAATGATGCTACTGAAAGTTATTATGAGAGAGGGAAATATGGTTATATGCATCTTAATAATATTAAGTTTCCCCTCTTTATGTTGAGAATCTTGAAGTTACTCGTGTTTTATCCTCTTATGCTTGTCACTTTGTTCTTCATGAATTCATTTGTGTACAAGATTCCTCTTCATAGGAAGCATGTTAGACTTAAATTTGTTTTGAATTTGCCTCTTGAAGCTCTCTTTTGCTTCAAATACTATTTCCCGCGAATGGATTATTAAAACTGCTGAGCCCATCTTAATGGCTATAAAGAAAGAACTTCTTGGGAGATAACCCATTTGTTATTTTGCTACAGTACTTTGTTTTATATTTGTGTCTTGGAAGTTGTTTACTACTGTAGCAACCTCTCCTTATCTTAGTTTTGTGTTTTGTTGTGCCAAGTGAAGCCTCTAATCGAAGGTTGATACTAGATTTGGATTTCTGCGCAGAAACAGATTTCTATCTGTCACGAATCTGGGCTGTTTTCTCTGTAGAAAAATCAGAAAAATATGCCAATTTACGTGCGTGTTCCTCAGATATGTACGCAACTTTCATTAGTTTTGAGTTTTCTGATCTGAGCAACGGAAGTATTTATTAAAAATTCGTCTTTACGGACTGTTCTGTTTTGACAGATTCTGCCTTTTATTTCGCATTGCTTCTTTCGCTGTGTTGGGTGGATTTCTTTGTTCCATTACCTTCCAGTAGCTTTGAGCAATGTCCAGAAGTGTTAAGAATGATTGTGTCACCTCTGAACATGTGAGTTTTTGATTATGTACTAACCCCTCTAATGAAGTTTATGAGAAGTTTGGTGTGAAGGAAGTTTTCAAGGGTCAAGAGAGGAGGATGATATACTATGATCAAGAAGAGTGAAAGCTCTAAGCTTGGGGATGCCCCGGTGGTTCACCCCTGCATATATCAAGAAGACTCAAGCGTCTAAGCTTGGGGATGCCCAAGGCATCCCCTTCTTCATCGACAAATTATCAGGTTCCTTCTCTTGAAACTATATTTTTATTCGGTCACATCTTATGTGCTTTACTTGGAGCGTCTGTATGTTTCTTGTTTTTGTTTTTGTTTGAATAAATGCTTGTGTGGGAGAGAGACACGCTCCGCTGGATCATATGAACACATGTGTTCTTAGCTTTTAGTATTCATGGCGAAGTTTCCTCTTCGTTAAATTGTTATATGGTTGGAATTGGAAAATGATACATGTAGTAATTGCTATAATGTCTTGGGTAATGTGATACTTGGCAATTGTTGTGCTCATGATTAAGCTCTTGCATCATATGCTTTGCACCCATTAATGAAGAAATACATAGAGCATGCTAAAATTTGGTTTGCATATTTTGTTTCTCTAAGGTCTAGATAATTTCTAGTATTGAGTTTGAACAACAAGGAAGACGGTGTAGAGTCTTATAATGTTTTCAATATGTCTTTTATGTGAGTTTTGCTGCACCGGTTCATCCTTGTGTTTGTTTCAAATAACCTTGCTAGCCTAAACCTTGTATCGAGAGGGAATACTTCTCATGCATCCAAATCCTTGAGCCAAACAACACTATGCCATTTGTGTCCACCATACCTACCTACTACATGGTATTTTCCGCCATTCCAAAGTAAATTGCTTGAGTGCTACCTTTAAAATTCCATCATTCACCTTTGCAATATATAGCTCATGGGACAAATAGCTTAAAAACTATTGTGGTATTGAATATGTAATTATGCACTTTATCTCTTATTAAGTTGCTTGTTGTGCGATAACCATGTTCACTGGGGACGCCATCAACTATTCATTGTTGAATTTCATGTGAGTTGCTATGCATGTCCGTCTTGTCTGAAGTAAGAGAGATCTACCACCCTATGGTTAAGCATGCATATTGTTAGAGAAGAACATTGGGCCGCTAACTAAAGCCATGATCCATGGTGGAAGTTTCAGTTTTGGACATATATCCTCAATCTCATATGAGAAAATTATTAATTGTTGTTACATGCTTATGCATAAAAGAGGAGTCCATTATCTGTTGTCTATGTTGTCCCGGTATGGATGTCTAAGTTGAGAATAATCAATAGCGAGAAATCCAATGCGAGCTTTCTCCTTAGACCTTTGTACAAAGTGCATAGAGGTACCCCTTTGTGACACTTGGTTAAAACATGTGCATTGTGATGATCCGGTAGTCCAAGCTAATTAGGACAAGGTGCGGGCACTATTAGTATACTATGCATGAGGCTTGCAACTTGTAAGATATAATTTACATGATACATATGCTTTATTACTACCGTTGACAAAATTGTTTCATGATTTCAAAATCAAAGCTCTAGCAAAAATATAGCAATCGATGCTTTTCCTCTATGGAGGACCATTCTTTTACTTTCAATGTTGAGTCAGTTCACCTATTTCTCTCCACCTCAAGAAGCAAACACTTGTGTGAACTGTGCATTGATTCTTATATACTTGCTTATTGCACTTGTTATATTGCTTTGCATTGACAACTATCCCTGAGATATACATGTTACAAGTTGAAAGCAACCGCTGAAACTTAATCTTCCATAGTGTTGCTTCAATACCTTTACTAAGAATTTATTGCTTTATGAGTAACTCTTATGCAAGACTTATTGATGCTTGTCTTGAAAGTACTATTCATGAAAAGTCTTTGCTATATGATTCAATTGTTTACTAATTGCATTTACATTGTTTCGAATCGCTGCATTCATCTCATAAGCTTTACAATGGTATGATTAAGATTATGTTGGTAGCATGTCACCTCAGAAATTATCTTTTATCATTTACCTACTCGAGGACGAGTAGGAACTAAGCTTGGGGATGCTGATATGTCTCCAACGTATCTATAATTTCCGATGTTCCATGCTTGTTTTATGACAATACCAACATGTTTTGTTCACACTTTATATCATTTTTATGCGTTTTCCGGAACTAACCTATTGACGAGATGCCGAGAGGCCAGTTGCTGTTTTCTGCTGTTTTTGGTTTCAGAAATCCTAGTAAGGAAATATTTTCGGAATCGGACGAAATCAACACCGAAAGGCTTAGAAATACGCGAAGCTTCCAGAGCACCGGAGAAAGGCCAGAGGGGTGCCAGGGGGGCCCCACACCCTAGGGCGGCGCGGCCCAAGGGGGCGCGCCTATGGTTTGGGCAGCCTGTGCCCCTCCGACTCCGATTCTTCGCCTATTTAAGCCGTCGTGACCTAAAACTTCGACACCGATTGACGAAACTCTAGAAAGACTCCAGGGACGCCGCCACATCGCGAAACTCCAATTCGGGGGACAGAAGTCTCTATTCCGGCACCCTGCCGGGACTGGAAATTGCCCCCGGAGCCATCTCCACCGCCGTCTTCACCGCCATCTTCACCGCCATCGCTGCCTCCATGATGAGGAGGGAGTAATTCACCCCCGAGGCTGAGGGCTCCGCTGTAGCTATGTGGTTCATCTCTCTCCCATGTACCTCAATACAATAATCTCATGAGCTGCTTTACATGATTGAGATTCATATGAGTTTTGTATCACTACTATCTATGTGCTACTCTAGCAAAGTTATTAAAGTAGTTCTATTCCTCCCCGCACGTGTGTAAAGGTGACAGCAGTGTGCACCGTGTTAGTACTTGGTTTATGCTATGATCATGATCTCTTGTAGATTGCGAAGTTAACTATTGCTATGATAATATTGATGTGATCTATTCCTCCTACATATGCATGAAGGTGACAGTGTGCATGCTATGCTAGTACTTGGTTTAGTTGTATTGATCTATCTTACACTAAAGGTTACTAAAATATGAGCATTATTGTGGAGCTTGTTAACTCCGGCATTGAGGGTTCGTGTAATCCTACGCAATGTGTTCATCATCCAACAAAAGTGTAGAGTATGCATTTATCTATTCTGTTATGTGATCAATGTTGAGAGTGTCCACTAGTGAAAGTGTAATCCCTAGGCCTTGTTCTTAAATACTGCTATCGCTACTTGTTTACTACCGTCTGCGTTACTACTGCTTGTTTGCTATTCCACTGCGTTACTACTGCTGCAATACTACCACCATCAACTACACGCCAGCAAGCTATTTTCTGGCACCGTTGCTACTGCTCATATATATTCATACCACCTGTATTTCACTATCTCTTCGCCGAACTAGTGCACCTATTAGGTGTGTTGGGGACACAAGAGACTTCTTGCTTTGTGGTTGCAGGGTTGCATGAGAGGGATATCTTTGACCTCTTCCTCCCTGAGTTCGATAAACCTTGGGTGATCCACTTAAGGGAAAACTTGCTGCTGTTCTACAAACCTCTGCTCTTGGAGGCCCAACACTGTCTACAGGAAAGGAGGGGGAACGTAGACATCAAGCATCCACTATATGCATCAGTCTATCTCATACAGTAATTCAATATCACTGCTGAGGTCTGCCTTTTGTTTTGCTATTCATATGCAGACTGAAACTTTAGGGCCTTTACTCAAAAGGAAGATCAAAATTGCGGCTGATCAAAGCCGCGTATGTTGATGCCGCCCCCATCTTCTAAATGCCTCTACAAGCACAAGGCCACGCGCCAGCTGGGTGGTGATCTTTTAATGAATATGGTATATTTTCTTAATCCACAAAACATGTCTTGATTTTTGTCTGTTTATTGTCGTTTTTTTCTAATGCTTGCCAAAATTTTACAACAACAACAACCAAGCCTTTCAGTCCCAAACAAGTTGGGGTAGGCTAGAGTTGAAGCCCATAAGATCTCGAAGCCAAAAGTTTAGAAACACCAAATTCGTTTGCTTACAATCATCATACAGTAATGTTCATCTACTCTCCAGTACGACTTTGAGATTAAAATGTCATTTACAATTGCTAATTACAATTTTGAGACAAATGATTAGTTTAACCTCGACCTGTTCTGCTCTCCATTTTTCCCAACCGAACAAAAATGTAACCATTTCATTCAATTCCACGCTGTTTCAGAACCGAACACACCCTTGCATTGTTGTGAATGGTTGTCCATACACAGCCATACCCTTCCACTTACATACAGCACTATATGCATCAGTCTGTCTCAGAGTCATTCAATATCACTGCTGAGATCTGTTCCCATTCTTATGCAGGCTGAAACTGCTGCGCCTTTACTCAAGTGGATGCAAAATGAGGCTGCTGTGAGGATGATGGTGCCGGCACCATCATCCGAAAACCTCTACAAGCACGAGGCCATGGGCCAGCTGGGTGGTGACCTTTTAATGAATCTGGTATATTTTCTTAATCCACATACATGATTTTATTATTATCTGTTTAATTACTGTTGGCTTTGACTAATGCTTACCAAAAGTTCAGAAACACTGCGTTTGCTTACAATCATCATGCACTAATTTTTCACTTTTCAGTCTGTCTCATCCAGTATATAAACTGTTGAGTTCCGTTGGCTTCTTTTGTAATCATCTGCATTGTTGTCAACTGTTGTCTATGCACAACCCTATTCTTCCACTTACATCCCGCACTATTTGCATCAGTCCATCTCATAGATTTATTAAATATCAATGATGAGTTCATTGCTATTCATATGCAAGGATGAAGCTTCGTGCCTCTACTCAAATGGAAAAAGTGATCCCGATGAGGCTGCTGTGAAGACGATGGTGCCGCCACCATCTTCTCGAAAACCTCCTCAAGCACAAGGCCACGGGCCACTGGTGGTATCCTTTTCAAGAAGCAGGTATATTTTCTTAATCCTCATACATGATTTGATTTGTCTGTTTATTGCCGGCTTTGTCTAATGCTTACCAATAGTTCAGAAACACACACAACCCTATTCTTCCACTTACATCCAGCACTATATGCATCAGTGTCTCATAGATTCATTTTATATATCACTGCTGATGTCTGTTGCTCTTCAATTTTCATATGAAGACTGAAACTGCTAAGCCTTCATTGGTCAAAAGGATTGCAACTGCTGCTGATGAGGCATCTGCAGAGGCTGCCACCAAGTTACCACACCCCATCTTCTGGATGCTTATATAAGCTCAAGTCCAAGGACCAGCCGGGCCGTAACCATCCAAGGGTTCGGGTATATTTTCTTAAGCCACATATACATGCCATGATTTATGTCCGATATTATCACCGGCTCATCTAATGCTTTTTGGAATTGAAACGCCAAATTAGCATGCTTATATTCATCATACACTAAATTTTGACTATTCAGTTTGTAACATAGTGTTATGCACTCGCTTGTCAACATTTGCATTGCTCTGAACTATGCACTTTACACAACCTAATTCTTCCACTTACATTCAGCGCTACGCACCAGTAGTACCTCCCATGTTTCCTTCACCATCCCGATGCCGAGCTTGCGGGAATATGGCGGGCCCATGTACATACCCCGCATATAACAACTCCTACGGCTCTATCTACCTTTCTAATAACTCCTTCACAGAGTTACAGGTATGAATTCTCAGCGGTTTAGCATGAATTGGCATATAGTAAAGTCTTGTTTTTAGTCTTCCTGCTTCTTACATTAGTATCAATTTTCACCTGCATACTGTACCTTGTGAACTTCGTCCAATGATTAACCAGATGTGTCCGCATGAAGGGTCTTTCACTATGCATGGCAATGGCAAATTGATGAACACCTACACGGTCTATGAGGTGTATGTCTACAAGACGCAGGCCATCACATATTTGGATGGACATGATTGGAGAAAGTTTGCTTTTAACTACGGTCTGAAGAAGGGCGACGAGCTGAGGATCAGAAACTCAAACGGGCAGATATACGTAATCGCTACGTAGTTGGAGACACTTCGAAATATATATTATGTAACTTTTTTGTACTCATATCCTTTGATTACTGCATTCTGAGCAGTTGTTCTAAACCATTCCCTCTGTTCTAGCTTGCTGGGTTTAACATGATCAAAGTTACAGATCCCCTGATGGAACAAGAGCAGATGTCACAAAGGGCACCCACACCAGCACCGGCACCGGCTTCCCACTCTCCTGCATCAGCACCGGTTCCTGTACCAGCTCCGTTTATCGCATCTACCCAGCAGGCTCCTCGCATCAAGATCGGTTCCTCTAGCTGCACCGTTATCGCACCTGCCCAACGCCTCTCTGCATCAGCACCGGTTCCTCTAGAGGCACCGTTTATTGCACCTGCCCAGCAGTCTCCTGCATCAGCACCAGCTCGTGTACCAGCCCAGGCTCCTGCACCTGCCCCAGCCAGATCACCGAGGTCTCAGCTCATTGCTGTGGCCACCCATGTGGTGACCAGGACGCATCTGAAGGCTATGTTCGTGAGTATATGACAGCATAACTGCTCTTATCTTGATGTCTTCTCTACTCAAAGTCTCACATGGTTCAGTCTTCAGTGCATTGGTGCCATTGACTAATTTTTGGTGGTATCTCTTGCTTTGAATCAGAAATTGCCTAAAAGTATCTCCAAGGATCTCAATGCTGGCCGAAGGGGCAAGATTTCCCTTGTCATGGAGAGTGAAGGTCTCACCGTGGAGGGACGGTACTCCGTCAGTCCCACAGATGGCCGCTTGGCTGTTACTTCCAGGTGGAAAAAGTTCATTGACGGTGCCAAACTTCGCATTGGATCAAAGTTGAAGGTCAAGATCTTTCGATGCTGCTGTGACATGCTGGTCATAAAGTTTGCGGTTGTCTAGTTCTGTTGTCCCATGAGCCCTTAGCAAATGCATTTGTAGTTATACTTATATAAGGTTATCTTATCTGAACTGCTAATTAATTGTATGGGTGGTAAAACTCTGGCAAGTTTTTGCTCTTAGCAAGTATGTATGTATGATCAGCTATTATGATAACTAATGTTTGTGTTCATCTTAATTTGCATTTCCGTTTTAGAAAAAAACTTACTTTCTATTTTGGCTGACCTGTTACAGAACTATCAGATTGAATCCACAACATGATTCAAATAGATTCATTACACCGAGCCACATGTCTTGACCTTGCTGTACACTAGTTCATTAATCAGGGCAAGAAGGCTTACCTGAGCTGCCTGAACCATGGCAGATTCGAATCCACCTTAGCTATCTAGCTAGAAATACAACCTTTGCAGAAAGAGGATTTGCAGTACGGGGAGGTTGACATTGGGGACCCATGAGGCAGCAGCGTTGTCAACGTTTTAAAGGCGGCAGGAGATCGAAACAAAAAAAATAAGCCAAAAATCAGTTGGTAAACAAAATCCAAGAAATGAAACATTTACCTTTCTGAGAGGATGACATGTGGGACCCATGAGGCAGCAGCATCCTCAACTATTCCAAGGCGGCAGGGGATCAAAATAAAAAAAGGAAATAGCCAGAAATTAATTAGGGTCAAAAATAAATCTATCAAAGGAAACCTTTATTGTTCATAGAGGATGACATGTGGGACCGACCTGCCAGCTGTGTCGTCATCGTTTCAAAGGGGGCAGGGGATCAAAAGAAAAAGGCAAATAGCCAGAAATTAGGGGTAAAAAATAAATCCAACAAAGGAAACTTTTATTGTTCACAGAGGATGACATGCGGGACCCATGAGCCAGCAGCTTCCTCAACGTTTCAAAGTCGGCATGAGATTGAAAGAAAAAGGAATGTGACCAAATATCAGGAGCCAAAAATAATCCAAGAAAAGAAATTTTATTGTACATAGAGGATGACATGCGGGTCCCATTTTGCAGCAGCGATCTCAATGTTTTCAAGGTGGCACATGACCAAAAGAAAAATGAAGTAGCCAGAAATCAGGGGGTGAAAAAAATCCAAGAAAAGAAAGATTTCAATTGGGCTGCATCTGGACATCTGGGCCTTCGAACTATCCTGCTGGGCCTTTTGACTCGTACAATTTCAGCCCACTCCAAAACAGGAAAGTTCAGATTTTTCTAAAAAAAACAGGGAAGTCCTATGCTTCGCAAAAACACAAAACAAGGAGATTCAACATATAAGTTTGTTTATGTAAAAATAAAGATTTAATTTATCCGTTTGCAATAGCTCAGAGCGAAATACACTGTTTATTGTCTGCAAAATAATCAAGATATCACATATTTCTTGTACGAGGAGGCTGACATCGGGGACCCATGAGCCAGCAGCGTCGTCAACGTTTTAAAGGCGGCAGGGGATGGAAAGAAAAAATAAATCAAAAATCTGTTGGTAAAAAATACAAGAAAAGAAACATTTTCGTTCTGAGAGGATGACATGCGGGACCCATGAGGCAGCAGCATCCTCAGCGTTTATTGTTCATAGAGGTTGACATGTGGGACCCGTGAGCCAGCAGCGTCCTCAACGTTTTAAAGGCTGCAGGTGATCGAAAGAAAAATAAGCCAAAAATCGTCTGGTCAACAAAATCCAAGAAAAGAAAAATTTACCGTTCTGAGAGGATGACATGCGGGACCCATGAGGCAGCAGCATCCTCAACGATTCCAAGGCGGCAGGGGAAATATCCAGAAATTAATTAGGGGTTCAAAATAAATCCATCAAAGGAATCTTTTATTGTTCATAGAGGATGACATGTGGGACCGACCTGCCAACAGCGTCCTCATCGTTTCAGAGGGGGCAGGAGATCAAAAGAAAAAGGCAAATAGCCAGAAATTAGGGGTCAAAAATAACTCCAAGAAAGCAAACTTTTATTGTTCGTAGAGGATGACATGCGGGACCCATGAGTCAGCAGCTTACTCAACGTTTCCAAGGCGGCACGGGATCAAAAGAAAAAGGAAATAGCCAAAAATCAGAGGGTGAAAAAAATCCAAGAAAATAAACTTTTATAACACATAGAGGATGACATGCGGGTCCCATGAGCCAGCAGCGTTTCAAACGTGGCATGAGATCGAAAGAAAAAGGCAAGTGACCAAATATCAGGATCCAAAAATAATTCAAGAAAAAAAACTTGATTGTACATAGAGGCTGACATGTGGGACCTATGAGCCAGCAGAGTCCTCAACGTTTCAAAGGCGGCAGGGGATCAAAAGAAAAAGGAAATTGCCAAAAATCAGAGGGTGAAAAAAACCAAGAAAATGAACTTTTATAGTACATAGAGGATGACATGCGGGTCCCATGAGCCTGCAGGTTCCTCAACGTTTCAAACGTGGCATGAGATCGAAAGAAAAAGGCAAGTGACCAAATATCAGGATCCAAAAATAATTCAAGAAAGGAAACTTGATTGTACATAGAGGATGACATGCGGGTCCCATTTAGCAGCAGCGGTATCACCGTTTGAGAGGCTGCACGGGATCGAAAGAAAAAGGCAAGTGACCAAATATGAGGAGCCAAAAATAATTCAAGAAAAGAAAGTTTTATAGTACATAGAGGATGACATGCGGGTCCCATTTAGCAGCAGCGGTATCACCGTTTGAAGGCTGCACGGGATCGAAAGAAAAAGGCAAGTGACCAAATATGAGGAGCCAAAAATAATTCAAGAAAAGAAAGTTTTATAGTACATAGAGGATGACATGCGGGTCCCATTTAGCAGCAGCGGTATCACCGTTTGAGAGGCTGCACGGGATCGAAAGAAAAAGGCAAGTGACCAAATATTAGGTGCCAAAAAAAATCCAAGAAAAAAGTTTTATTGTACATAGAGGATGACATGCGGGTCCCATGAGCCAGCAGGTTCCTCAACGTTTCAAACGTGGCATGAGATCGAAAGAAAAAGGCAAGTGACCAAATATCATGATCCAAAAATAATTCAAGAAAAGAAACTTGATTGTACATAGAGGCTGACATGTGGGACCTATGAGCCAGCAGAGTCCACAACGTTTCAAAGGCGGCAGGGGATCAAAAGAAAAAGGAAATAGCCAAAAATCATAGGGTGAAAAAAACCAAGAAAATGAACTTTTATAGTACATAGAGGATGACATGCGGGTCCCATGAGCCTGCAGGTTCCTCAACGTTTCAAACGTGGCATGAGATCGAAAGAAAAAGGCAAGTGACCAAATATCAGGAGCCAAAATAATTCAAGAAAAGAAAGTTTTATAGTACATAGAGGATGACATGCGGGTCCCATTTAGCAGCAGCGGTATCACCGTTTGAGAGGCTGCACGGGATCGAAAGAAAAAGGCAAGTGACAAAATATGAGGAGCCAAAAATAATTCAAGAAAAGAAAGTTTTATAGTACATAGAGGATGACATGCGGGTCCCATTTAGCAGCAGCGGTCTCACCGTTTGAGAGGCGGCAGGGGATCGAAAGAAAAAGGCAAGTGACCAAATATGAGGTGCCAAAAAAATCCAAGAAAAGAAAGTTTTATAGTACATAGAGGATGACATGCGGGTCCCATTTAGCAGCAGCGGTATCACCGTTTGAGAGGCGGCAGGGGATCGAAAGAAAAAGGCAAGTGACCAAATTTGAGGTGCCAAAAAAAACTCAGAAAGTTGATTGCTCATAGAGGATGACATGCGGGTCCCAATTAGCAGCAGCGGTCTCAACGTTTCCAAGGCGACAAGGGATCAAAAGAAAAAGGAAGTAGCCAGAAATCAGGGGGTCAAAAAAATCCAAGAATAGAAAGAATTTTGGTTCATAGAGGATGACATGCGGGATCCATGATCATGCATCGTAAACGGCTCGATCGGAGAGCGTTGAATGAGATGGCGCGATCGAGAAAAAAAACAATGCCAGAGAGGCTGCCATCTGGGCCCTACATCCCTCGGCGGTGCGGATTTGCGTTGACTCGGCCGGCGAACCCGAGAATTCGAGATGCACCACGTCCCGGGACACCATACGCCACGTTTTGGCCGTTTTCGTCGGGCTAGGTGGCCTCAAAAACGAGAAAAAAAAACGTTTTGACATGCACAACGGAGAGACCAAAAATCGTCGGCCATGGTACACCAGCAACCACGGCGCGACTTCAACTTCGTCGGCCATGGCAACTTTTCTTGTAGTGGTTGTCAAACCCACGAGGAGTTGAAGGTATTGGTTAGTAAGTTTGATAAGTAAAATAATAAAAAGGGTGCAATGGTTTGGTGTTTTTGGTGTGTAGTTTGCAATAAAATAAAGTGCAAGAAGTAAATAGCAATAAGTAAATGATCTCAATGAAAGAAATCCCAATCATCTATGCAGCAAGAGGACAAGCTCAAGTGTGTGTGTGTGTCTGCGCGCGCGTGTGTGTCTGTGAACTTATATGTGACAAGCATTCTGAAGGGCAACTTGGATTACTTAGCATTTATATTTCTACACAACATGGGGAATATCTTGTCTAGTTTCATGCCTTAGGAGCAGAGCCTAAATTAGGTGCAACCATAGATATGAGCAAATACACCCCTTATAATGGGTCCTAGAGCCATTTTCATAAGCAAACATAGAAATCATTAAGACATAAATGTCCCACCATAATAGTTAGTTCATTGGTCCCCGACATGATCCCCTCTAATTCAACTCAAAGTATTGGAAAAAGGTTTTTGTCATTCCGTCCCGTCCAACCCTTATCATTACATCAAAGTGCAACCATATGACCCCATAAGGTGAAGTAATATGCAGTCGATGTTTGCATACGACCATCATAGAACCACATAAAAGATAAAAACTTGACCAAATACGCATAGTCAATTCATCCTATGCCCTCATAAATATGGGGATCTGGATAAGAGGCATATGTATTACAACACAATATGAAAATATAACCTCTTCACCAAAGAAAGATAACTAACCAATCACAATCATGCAAATAGCACTTAAATGATATTTGGGGTTCAATCAATCACAAACTTTGAGGGGGATGAAGTGATCTCGGAGATGGAGATGGTGCTGGTGGAGATGTTGATGAAGAGGCCTCCCCCTACGCCAAGAAGGATCGGTGATGACAATGGCGTTGATTTCCCTCTTGCCAGAGGCTCCGATGTTGTAGGATTTTCCCTCTCCCGGAGTAGGAGAGGATTTTTGCCTCCGCCTCTGTAAATCTTGTGAAAATTATGGTGTAGGTTTTCTGGCGTGATGGAAGTTCTATCAAAAGGAGGAGTCGAGATGGTGCTCGAGGGCCAAATGGGCTGGGTGGCACGCCCAGTAGATGGGGGCGTGCCACCTGATCTGTTTTGGTCCTCGTGGCTCCCCTATCGCACTTCTTTGGCATATGGTCTTTATCTCGATGAAAAATTGATTATGTATTTTTCCTTTGATTTTTATGCATCGAGAAGGTCCCTGAAACAGAAAAGTCCAAAAAAGGAGGTTTTCTTCCTCCCAGAAATTAAATACCAATGAAAGGGACTTTGTAGGAAAGTCTTGTAAATCAACTAAAAGGCATAAATAATGAGTGATCATGACAAATATCATTCAAAACTAACCATATAAGTATCTACAATGATGATGTAAAATGCCCGTATCATACCCATATGGGGTTAATTAAATACACAATTAAATAGAGAAATATCTCTCTCTAGTTTTCTTCCCCGTGCGGTTCCTCGAAGAACTACATAGAGAGGGGGACAACTCCACCCGGTACGGAGGAGCGCTGCCGGGATCTGGATCTAGAAGATCTACTTCCGCAACTTTGCTGGATCAGAGCCGGGAGCAACGTTGAGCAACATACGTGTGTGAGACTACGAGGTGTTGCACCTGCAACACTCGACGTCGTGGGAGATAACTTCTACACGACCCTGCGGTTGGCTATGATTGTTCGTCTACATCAACCACATTCTAGCGGAACGTTGACCGCTATCGATCTACGAGGGTACGTCACCGATATCTCCTCCGTTGCTGCATTACTACATGGATAGATCTTGGGCATATTAGGATTCGTGTTTAGTTAGATTTTTTGTTTTCTACTGCTTAAGCAAACATGATAGTCAGCCTATTCAATGGTGTCTACGCCCGACAGTCAGATTTAATTAAGACAATGTTTGTTTCTCACACGGTGACAAACGACGTGTCCCATCATCATAGAGGCCTCCCAATGCAGCGACATGTGTGAATCACTGCTCCTCGCCTGCCTTCTTCGGTGTTACATTTTTTATAAAGAAAATATATTAATATCGAGAGATGCTGATAGGGGGTTGCCTGATCTTCTCAGTAAGCACGGTGTTGATGATGATCATGCGATGAACACAGCGGAGATAACACGATGATGAAGTGGATGATAACTTGTATGACGCAACGAAGTCTCTCGATTGGTCCCTGTCGCCAATGCAACAGCTCTCAACCCTGCAAGATAATAGCAACTCCACACACTTGCGCACGTAGCTGCCGACCACGAAGCGGTAAGTTGCAACCGTCTAATTCCCAATGGAACAGCAGATCACACAAGACTTTCAGGGTATACACCAAATCAATGCAATATGGTATAGAAATTCAATAGAGTTGCAAAACAATCAACTATGAACTAGGGTTTATCTTAAACGTGGTCTAAACCTAATTTGGGGACGTCCTGCGCACTTATGTAGGGGTTCAGGACGACCAGGAGTCGTAAAGAAACATAGAAAATCGACCCAGATTGGATCTGGTCGAGACAGACTCAGACATGGCCGGTCTGGGGACCGGTCGACCGGGCCTAGGACCGGGTGGTCCGGTTTCAACAGGGCCATGTACCGGATGGTGATCGGGTGCGGGTCGTGTGGCTTAGTACACCCACCCAGTTGGCACAAGCGTAGGATCCGGTCGGCGCCGGGCGGACCCGGCGTGGCGTCCGGTTGGACCGGGCTAGGGACCGGGCGCGTAGGCGTGGCGGCCGGTCTGACCGGGCCTGGTGCCGGCCTGGACTTCTTCTTCTTCCCTCGCGCATGCCTCCCTCTCCTCCCTCGCGCTTCCATGGTATGTCTTCATGTCCAGCTTCATGGCCAGCTCCATGGCCAGCTCCATGTCCAGCTTCACGTCGAGCTTCTTGTTCAGCTGCTCCTCTCCTCCTCGTGCGGTGCTTATTCCCTCTTCATACCTGATCATACATAAGTAATAGGACTTAGGCAATATAAAGTTCTCATCGATCAAAATATCACTTAGGAACAAGTTCACCTATTGGTTGAGTAGCTTCGCACGAGCCCTTGTAATTGGTCCAATCCTGACTTCATTGGACTTGACCTTCACAGCAGCATTGTCTTCATCTTGTAATGATGGAGGTAGCAGTGTAGTAGGGATGTCCTCATCATCTCCCCCCCTTCAAAAGGCGTCGACCTCGATGCTCCAAGGTCTTCTCCGTCATATGGTGTCAAATCAGCCACATTGAAAGAATTGCTGACACCAAACTCATCAATTGGAAGATCTATCTAGTATGCATTATCATTGATCTTGGCAAGCACGTTGTAAGGACCAGCACCACGAGGAAGCAACTTGGACTTCCGCAGCTTCGGGAACCTATCCTTGCGAAAATGTACCCAGGTCATATCACCAGGCTTGAACAACATCTCCTTGCGCTTCTTGTTCACCCTTGCAGCATTGTTCTTGCCTTTCTTCTCTATCAACTCTTTAGTCTTCACATGTATCTTCCGTACAAAATCTGCCCTCTTTGATGCCTCCATATTGACTCTCTCATGTATGGGTAGAGGCAACAAGATGATAGGGGGTTGCCCGATCTACTCAGTAAGCACGGTGGTGATGATGATCACGCGATGAACACAACGGAGATAACACGATGATGAATTGGATGATAACTTGTATGACAGAACGAAGTCTCTCGATTGGTCCCTGTCGCCAATGCAACAGCTCTCAACCCTGCAAGATATTCGCAACTCCACACACTTGCGCACGTAGCCGCCGACCACGAAGCGGTAAGTTGCAACCGTCTAATTCCCAATGGAACAGCAGATCACACAAGACTTTCAGGGTATACACCAAATCAATGCAATATGGTGTAGAAATTCGATAGAGTTGCAAAGCAATCAACTATAAACTAGGGTTTATCTTAAACGTGGTCTAAACCTAGTTTGGGGGCGTCCTGTTTACTTATATAGGGGTTCAGGGCGACCAGGTGTCGAAAAGATACATAGAAAACCGACCCAGATTGGATCTGGTCGAGATAGACTCGAACACAGCCGGTATGGGGACCGGTCGACCGGGCCTGGGACCGGGTGGTCCAGTTTCAACCGGGCCATGGACAGGATGGTGACCGGGCGCGGGTCATGCGGCTCAGTACACCCACCCGGTTGGCACAAGCGTAGGATCCAGTCAGCGCCGGCGGACCCGGCTTGGTGTCTGGTCGAACCGGGCTAGGGACCGGGCGCGCCGGTGTGGCGGCCGGTCTGACCGGGCCTGGCGCCGGCCTGGACTTCTTCTTCTTCCCTCACGCATGCCTCCCTCTCCTCCCTCGCACTTCCATGGGATGTCTTCATGTGCAGCTTCATGGTCAGCTCCATGTCCAGCTTCACGTTCAGCTTTTTGTCCAGCTACTCCTCTCCTCCTCGTGTGATGCTTGTTCCCTCTTCATACCTGATCATATATAAGTAATAGGACTTAGGCAGTATAAAGTTCTCATCGATCAAAATATCACTTAGGGGCAAGTTCACCTATTGCTTGAGTAGCTTCGCACGAGCCCTTGTAATTGGTCCAATCCTGACTTCATTGGACTTGAGCTTCACAGGAGCAGCGTCTTCATCTTGTAATGACGGAGGTAGCAGTGTAGTAGGGATGTCCTCATCAGATGCCAATTACACCAAGCCTCTGCGAAAACACAATACCATAGTGGCGTTATGGATGCGCACATCCAAAAAAACTAGAAAATAAAAGACCCGTTGTGGTATTCTAGCCCTAGCAGCAACAATTAATACATCTACCAGCAAGACAAAACCTGAACTCCAGTCTCTCAAAATAGTGCCTTCAATAAGGTCATTGCCAGACACAACCAATTAAGGCCAAGCCTTAGAATTTCACCCTAAAATGTAAAGATTCCAAACTATGCCATTATTGCCGCCCCCACTTGCATACTACTGCTGCTAAACCAAAATACCAAGCAAGTCCCTAAACAATGCATAGACTCGAACCTCCATTGCTAGTCCTCCAATTCGGCCTTCATGATATTCTCTGCCTCTAACTTCACCATGGACCAAAATTTCACCCGATGGAAACAAAGAACGGAGCTTCGCACCGCTACCTCCAGAACTGAACGATCGGAATAAAAAGCATGGGTGCGCATGACCACATACCACCTGATCCAGCAAACTCCAGGAATATGGTGAATTGATATGTTTGTTGCGGAGCCTTCCAGAAATCACCACTCTGGCTAAATCAAGAAAAACTAGTCTCGGGAAGGTCACCATCTTTGCACAAGAGGAACTCTAGGCCAGCCACATTTATTAGGCAGATCGGCATGCCCCCACGCTGCTGCCCACCGGTCGAACTCATGTGCGGAGAGGAGGCCGCCACTGACCACAGACCCATCGACGAGTCATCCGCCGCCTCCCCCAACACCAAAGTAGGCCACCATGTGAGGCCCGGAAGGTAGGGCGTAGATGACGCAACGGCCACCACCAAGCATGATAGTGCCGTTGATGGTGATTGGACTCCAATTTTAGAGTGTTGCGATAGCAAAGTATTTTCCCCACAAGGGTCACTCGAGGGTTTAAATCGAAATCTCGGAGAACTGAGCAAAGAGTATTATCTTCTCTCTTCTTCTAGCAATCCTGCAAGTAAAATAAAAGCCTTGTGTCCCCAACACCACCGTGTGGTTGTCAAGCGCAAGGTTTCATGTAAGTAGATAAAACACAAGTAATAATAAAGTGAGTAAAACTAGATAAAATATAGTAACTAAGTAAAAACAGTAAAGGGATTGATTGTTTTGGGTGTTTTGGATGCAAATAAGAAAAGTAAATACTTTTGTACTTTTGGATTAAAATAGTGCAACAAACAGAAAACAAGATAAAATAAATATAAAGGTGTCTCTTATGATAAAAAGTGGACCGGGTTTCATGAGTTCACTTGACTATTCTCTCTTTTAAGTTGTAGCGGACAATTAGTAATTCATCAATGAGATATGAGGATGCAAAATAATAACATGTGAAAGATAAGCATTCATATGGGCATCATGTCCTAACATAGAGATGATGCAACACATCTCTCTTATACTTCACAAGAAAGGGAAAACTCCATACAATCTTGTATTAAGAATTAACAGAGAATAGCCATAAGTACTTTGCCATGATGTTTGAATATAAAATATGCTACCTTAAACAAAAAAGATCATCACTTTTATCACGTGACGAACATAGAACATGCATTCACTTTATCCCTAGCGAGGTAGCAAAAGAAAAGGCAAAACCATAATAGATCATGAATTGTTTTTCACTATTTAATCACTAAAACCATGGTACTCCATCTAATACACACATTACCCCACACACACTCTTGCATAGATATTGGATCAGAATAAATACTTAAGAATGAGGTACATAATATGCATCTATCAATACATCCTCCACTTAATATGATCAGATCTCATAGCACAATATCATAGAATAAGGATCCACCACATAGGTATTACAAATATGGCCATAATTATGTAGGACAGCTCATATGGCACTAAAAACTACGAAGAACATGAGAGAAATTGATCAAGCTAGCTACCGCCACAAACCCGTAGTCTAGAGGTGGACTACTTCCCCTTGATCATGGTGATGATGAAGACGTTGGAGAAGGTAGAGATCCATCCGGCAGAGTTCCCCCCACCAATCTTCTTTGCTGCACCCTCCGTTTTTGTGTTTTTGTGTTTTTGTCTTTCTGTGGCACTCTCGTCCCGAGAACTCCCCGAGACCATATATATAGTGATTTTAGGTCAAAATACATCGGTGGGCGAAAGAATCAGGTCAAATGGACGATCGACGATCGAAAGACCTCGGGTGGCGTGTCCTATATGTTTGGGCGCACCATGTGATGTCTTTTAGGCATCAGGCCCGTCTAGGCCTCCTCCAAAGCTCCAAGGTGTTTCTCCTGATGAAAAAGCGATGCTCCAAAAATCGCAGGTCAATTTGACTCCGTATAGGTCTCTGAAAATGAAAAATAAACAAAACAGGGAATTCCTGTTCTGCAGAGTTGTAAACCAAATAAAGGGGATCATTGGTAAATCCACATAAATCAATGTAAAACATGTTGTTAACATCATATATGTTGAAAATATGTGACAAATCAATATGATAAAGGACAAAGTTCATTGGCATTTTACATGCATTAACATCCCCAAGCTCAACCTATGCTCGTCCCAAGCATAAAGGTGATAAAACTAACATGAACGTTGGAGTTTATTATATATAGCTTCTAAATAATCATGCAAAGTATCACAAGGTTCGGTCAATAGAGAATGACAATAAGTAATATGAACTCATCAAGTGATAACTCTTACATTCTACAAAGCATGCATAAGAGTAAATAGCATTGTAAGAAACATTGATGATAAGTAATATGAATCATACAACATGCTTAGGATAATCCTATAGAATTGTTGGAAGACTCTTTGTCCTCTCTTTTCTTGAATATTTATTTTGATTCTTGAACACAAGAAAGTAAGCAGGGAATGTATGTGCTAAACCTCCAACAAAATAAAAAATAGAGAGAATAAAACAAGATTTTGAGATATCAATTCATGTCAACAATACTAATAAGGATGGGGTACCATGAATCTCTTGTAGGAAGATATCTATGTGTCATGAGTTTGACCTCTTATGAGTAAATTTTGCCTCATTTTCTTGAATGCTAAGGACTACACCTCTTCGTACTCAGCTCCGGGTTACCAAGACTTTTCAACACACATGTTTCAACAAAGTATCGCAATGGGGTACCTTCAAGCCTCATGTACAAAGGACCAAAGGAGATGGGTATCTCAACTAGAGGCCATCCATACCGGGACAACATGAACAACAGACATTGACCATCCTCTCTAACTCTCTCTCACTTTTTTCTCTAACTCTTTCTTTCTTTCTTTTTTTCTTTTTCTTTTTATTTTTCTTTTTATTTTTCCTCTCTCTCTCTCTCTCTCTCTCTCTCTCTCTCTTCACTAACTTTTATTTTTATTTTTTCACTCTTCTTATTGAGGATGCTTGTTGCTGAAACTTTTACCATGATTAAGAATGGCTTCGGTTAACGGCCCATTGCTCTTCTCTAACAATGCATGCATACTTACTCTGGATAACCTCCACTTATTCCACAAGAGATATCCATCAACAAAACAAAAGAAATGATGATTAACGCAGGGTGCAATACCCTGATGGTGCAATGTTGAAAGACTTCTCCAGTAAACATGGTTATGGTTTAGCTCATTACTCATAATTAGTCAAACCCACAACATGCATAGCGGTATTTTCCTTCCAAACCTTACTTTCTTATGAGCTTTAAATTACACAAAAAGGATATTTTGAATAGGTTGGAGGCATAACACACACATTATCCTTGGAATAGAAAGTTATATATAGGTAGGTATAATAGACATTGGATTTGAGTTGAGCTTGGAAACAAGTCTATACTTGTGTAAGAAGTCAATTATTTTGGCTAGCAAGAGGTCTAAAAGCATGCAATAGTATCAATAGACTATTCATTCATCATCAAACAATGATACTTAAGATTAAACATATATGTATACTAGAAGGAAGTATCACTGAATAAGACACATAAAAAATCAACACTCAATAGAGCATGTGAAACTAGAAATACCATACACAAAATAAAATTCAGCTTTTAGCCATTCCTCCTTTTCTTTTTATAATCATGCAACTTAATTTACTTTAACCGAGATAAAGAGTTTGGTCCAGTAGCTCGTGCATATGCATTATGAATACTCAATATGACGGTCCTTTCATTTTAAAAACAAAACTAGGCACAAATAAAACAAGGACGCTTCAAGTTTTTGCAAAAACTCTATGTTGCTCAAAAAATAGAGTTTAGATCGAGGTGCTCAAACCAGGAGTTTTATAATGAGTCCAGTGGGGTGTAATGGGAATCCCTAAGCTTATGATATTCATCATACTGGAATTATCTTAGTGTGATAATTTCTTCATTCCTTGCGAAAAACTTCAACATAAACTTTTCTTCCCATTCTTTTATATGGGGTGACATTAGAGGTACAAAGAAATCATGCTTGTTGCTATTTCACTCATAAATAAAATTATATCTTCATGAGTCGGAAAACACATAATGGTCTACTCATTCTATCATATCGAAAGTTCCAAGTAAAAAATCATTTTCATACTCAAAAGAATAGATCTAACACAGAAAGGCAGAATCTGTCAGCAAAACTAATTTTTTTAGCACGACTTAGGAACCTCCGGAATTTTATCCAGTTTACATGCATATAGAGGATGCAAAGTTACAGCTACTGTGAATTTAGCAAGATTTTTAAGAGTTAAAAAAATAATAAAAATCATGCACTAAAACATGCAACGCCAGAAAATAACAACTCCATATTATGTTTGCAACTTTAAACATCCAAATGGGTAAAAATTTGATACTTTATTAAAAGACCTGAGAGTAAACTAAAACAAAAATATCATGCTACAGCAAGCATGTAAAATAAAAACCAAATATAAAACATCTCGGGTTGCCTCTCGTAAAGCGCTTTCTTTATAGCCATATAGTTAGGCTTACTTACTTGTTTCAAGTGTCATGGAAATTATATGGTAGCATGAATGCTACCCCCTTCTTCCTCAGAAATTGCTCCATACACTTCTTGTGTGGGGCTTGGAGCTTGACATTCCTTTTTTTAGAATCAATGATAGCTCATGTTGTTCTCAGAAAAGGTCTTCCAAGGATTATGGGACTAGATGTATTTCTACCCATGTCCATAACAATGAAATCAACAGGCACATATGTCATATGCAATTCAACCATTACATCATTTACTTTTCCTAAAACCTTGAATCATCAATAATTAATAAATCAATAGAGCATTTTTTCATATTTTTTTGATTAAGTAATTCATAGAGCTCTTTTGATATGACAGAAACACTAGATCCTAAATCTTGAATGGCATGATGTGTTTCTTTATCAACAGAAATTAAGATCTCGGCGATCCATGCATCCCCAAGCTTAGGTGCTATCATAGCCTCATTATTGTATTTACATTTATCAAGATCCAAAAGTGGTTCACTCGCATGATTACTAGGATTTGTAATCTTGGTGAAAATTACAAAGAAAGGTTTTTTTAGGAATAAGAGGATGAGCATCGGAGGTACGGGATGGGAGCCACGATGCCCAACTTGAGGCCCATGGCGTGCCCCCTTGTTAGCCGAGCCATAGGGGCCCACTGGCGCCTCGTGCGTTCCCTCATCCCCTCCTTTTTATGAAACCCTCTGTGAGGCAGAAAAAGTTATATCATAATTTTTAGGGATTTTTTAGAGTGGGCGGTGGAAAAACTCATATTCTTCTCTAGGATAAGGCAGATCATGATGCTTGTGACCACCATCGGGGGGGGGGGGGAATCAAAGTCATCTTCACCACCATTGGGGGGAAGTGAAAGTCATCTTCACCACCAATTCCTCCTTGGCGTAGAGGGAGTCTCTCCATCAACTCTTCACCAACACCATCACCATCTGCGAGATCAATGTCACCCACCTCACAATTTGGGTATAGTGGAACCCTAGATTGTATTAATTTGTAGATTATAGTGCATGATTGTACTTTGTTATTTGAGATTATTTGGTGGCCGAGTTATATTTTCAAATTGTGTTGTATCTATTATGCAACTGATTATGTCCATGTCTAAGAGTTGTGAGTAGCGCCCCGTGTTCTCGAGGGAATAGGATGACATAGTCATGGTTTTTACATAATATGTTCAAAGTATATGGTCAATTTTTGTACTTTGTTTTGGTTCTATAATGGTAATACACGAATGTAGGCTGCATATTACTTCACCTATATGGGTTATAAAACTGCACTTTAGAGTAGGGGAAAAAGAAGGGGCATGAAGTGGCACAAATCATGTTCCATATCTCGTACTTAGAATAGTGGTTATTTATTAGGATCCTAAATCTTTAAGCGGCGATTGGACTTTAGTTTGATAAATCCCTTGCTTTCTCATGAACTGGTATGTGGATAAATCACTACGAGTGTAATTGCTCATGTATATGGCTACATCTGTCTTAGGATCCGTTCATATAGGTTAAACTTGACAAAACTATCATCATGTTCAGTTTGAATCATGTTCTTAATAATCTGCGTCGCACTGGGAACGTTTTACTTACGTAAGTGAACACCAAGAATATCCCCATACTGCATAGAGGACTGGGCTATCTTCAAAAAAGGTTGTTACTATGTTGCATATTTACTTGTGTTTTACCTTGTTTTTTATAATTTTATGTTTTAGCAAACAAATACCCAAAACCTATGCAACTTTTTATTGTATACTATTGTCATTCTGGTGAACCTTTTCCTCAACTCCTCGAGGGTGCGACACTCTTACTTATCGAAAGTCACTATAATTGATCTCTACACTTTTGGTGATGAAGGTCCTTTTACGACGCCCTAGTCGTAGAGCACATCCCCTTTGGTAACCTAGTTTGGTAAGGTTACATAGAAGTTGTTTTTTACTTTTTTTCAGTTTTGTTTTACCGTTTCCAATTTTATTTTTTTGCTTTTTTATGTTTTGTTTTACTTTATTTAATTTTTTGTTTTCCTTATTTAAGACATTAACAAAACAGAGAAAAACTACACCCTTTTCGAAAACTATTTCCAAATCTAACCCAAAGGCATAATGTTCGCATATGGGGCGCTACCCTCGGCACCATATCACTGTGAGAAGGTGGGTCATACCTGGAATTATCCCTGGACGTTTTGTCCCTGCTCCTCTCTCTCCCAGGCGGCGGCGGCCAAATCTCATCTCCACCGGCGTGAGCTCTGGGCCCCTCTCCCTCCGCTTGCCGCTCCGGCGGCAGGAGGGGGAGGGGTTCCTCCTCCGTTTTGTAATTTGGGCTTGTCTGCTGTGGTGCGTCGTTGGGGTGGTGGGAGCGGCACCCGGGCAAATAAATCTGCCTCAACTCCACTCCCACACTGGCGGCGACCTTCACGGCGGCGTCTCGGAGTTGTTGGCAACGTGTGATTGTCGATCTTTTAGGTCGGCAGCTTGGTCTTCTCGCCGTTCTTCAGATCTGGCGAGATCTGTTTCTCGACGTGTCACTGGCGTTTGTCGTTGTCCACAACGGCGCTGGGGGCCGGGGCGAGGTGGTTCTTCTGGAGCGAATATGTTGGTCCGGAGGTGGTGGATATATATGCCGTTCTTCTCCGACTTCGTCGATGGGAGGCGGCGTATCTTGGTCCAAGACAGCACGGGGACGTCCCCCGGTCGACGTGCCACAGCGACATGTGCCTCGCTGCTTACAGCAGGCCTGTTCATCGACTCACAAAGCCTCGTTGGCGATGGTGCTCTTTTGGATCTTGCAATGGTGGAGGCTCGGCGTCTCTTCTTGCGTTCGTCTCGGCGGCGTTGGAATTGGACGGCGGCCGCTGGCTACGGTGGTTGTAGGAAATCCTAGGGATCGTTTTGTATTTCTCGATCTTTTAGGATTTTATCTGCAATTTCAGGATAATCATTTTATCCCGGTTTGTCTTTTAGTTTCCACATGTGTTGCTTCATGTAACTTGATTTTCGATTAATGAAATATGTGGTTGCTCAAAAAAAATATCACTGTGAGAAACGATACGACCCTACCAATGTGGCACATATGGGCCCAACGCTTGATAGATTAGCACCGGTGATCGACCACCTACCCCATGTAGGGTATCACCATTGACAGGGGGATACCCCATGTAGGGTAGCGTTGATACAACACTAAAATTTAGAATTACATACTTTTAGTATCTCTGAACTAATTAATGTATGAAATAATTAATCGCTTTCGCATTAGACGCCTCATCGATTTACATGACGTTAATATGACCGTTAGGAGGTCTGGCTTCTGCTCAGGCGACCGCGCTGGCGATCCCTGTCTGCCGGCCGCCGTTGACGCCTCGTCGCCTTCCGACTCGACGGAGCGGTCTCCTCTAGGTCGGTTCTGGGCGTTGACCGATGAGGATCCAAGGTCATGTTCGGAGGAAGAAGAGGGAGAGGGATGTTCGGCGCATGCGGGTGAATATCTCTGCCGGTCTCCTTCTCTGGATGATGGTAGGGATTTGATCGAGTCTGCGTCGGGACTTGCACGACGGTCCGAGAAACGTCTAGATCGGCAGAGACGGCAGCGCTTGGCAGCTCAGGAGTTCTCCTCTTCAACATGCAAGGTACGTTATCATGTGTCTCTGTCTTCGGCGTTAGCTTGAGGATCTTCTCAGTTTCGTCCATCTCGACTGTCTGTTCTCGAACATTCTACGTTTCCTATCGCCGCTGACGACGCTGCGGGGTGGACGGCGGTTCAGCGACGGCATCGATCGTCGGTTTCATCGAAATATTTCTGCTCTGATCCAAATTATCAGCGGATTTCAAAAAATGAGCTACTGGGCTCTTTTGTGAAATTCAACAATAATAAGGCATGTGCTCCAGGCCGGCCTAATTCGCCCAATGCTTCCCATCGGGAGGCTCGCCGTTCTAAGGCCCAATCCGCTCGAGCAATACCCAAAAAAATTCCTATCGACGCTGACATCGCTGCTGGGCGTGCTTGGCATCGAAGGCTAGAGTTTTGGTGGGCGCGGGCGAACTCATCAGCTCGTGGCAGCGGTGATCGTGTGGGTGGTAGAGTTTCTGCTGATCTCGCGATGAGAAATGGTGGAGGGGGCTTCGGCCCGGCTCGGGGAAACGGACCGGGCAAGGGTCACGGTGACCGCGGTGGTCACAATGGCTCTGGCCATGGCGTGGGCTTCAATAGCCACGACAATGGTTTCAACGGTCCTTCGGGGTTCAACACTGGTCGCGGAGGCTTCACCCCTGGCCGTCCGGGTAACTTCGTGGCTGGAGAGTCCAGCGGCACGGCTGGAGATGATCGGGACCATGGTCAAAGGCAGCACCTCAATGGGGATTTTGGAGCTGATTTTGGACACTTCAATAGAGGTACTAACTTCAATAATTACCATCGTAAAGGAGGTAACCAGCAATATGGTCCTAGGAATTATGGGAACAATAGTTTTAATGCCAACAATTGATATGGGTAACATTGGAGTCAAAGTGGTGCAATTCTGGCCGGCATTAGCCCTAATTTGATTAAAGAAGCTATGCAAGGTGTGGCGGTGGCATTGGCTGCAGCAGCACATAGAGGAGGGGCTGAAGGGGTTCCAGCTTCGGTTTTGGGTGATGCCGTATCGGCGGCAACACAACCCGTTGCTCCCGTGGTGCAGTAGTCTCAATCTTTGGCCACTGGTTCAAAGCAGGCTCAACCAATGCAGTTGGATGCCGTGTCAGTGCCAAAACAAGATGCTCCAAACCCTGCTAAGAAGGCTAAAAAGGCGGACAAAAATCCATGTTTTCGGTGCAAGCAACCTAGGAATCAAATTGATACTTGTACTGCGCCAGTTTGTAACATTTGTGTGTCACCAAATCATATTTCTAGTGCATGTCCCCTACTTCAGGCTCCTAAACCATCTGTCACTATGTATGGGTATGCGATCGAACAACTTATGTTTTTTGAGTTGCCACAGGGGGTACATACAAGCCAAAGGTGAAAAATTTGAAGTTAGTGAAGGTGACTGTTGAAGGTGACCCTATGTCCATTCCAGAAATTGCAGAATGTTTGAGGAGAATTATACATGTGGAGAATTTTTGATGGGATATCTATAACTTCCAAAATAATGTGTTCAGGACCAAATTCCCAAACAAGTCTGAAGATCAGAGGATGAAGACTTTCCGCACTTACCCAGTTTCGGACAGAGCTTCTGATCTTATTTTTGAGGATTGGTCGGCCTTAGAGGACCCTCTGTATATGTTGCCTAAGGTTTGGCTGCGGGTGAGAGGGATACCAGCTGATGTGAGAATTGATTTCTTGTCCCTGTGGGCGGTGGGCACTCTCTTTGGCAAGACAAAGGAAGTGGACGTGGTACACACTAGGAAGAACAAGGATTTGAGGTTGCAGATTGGCTGCTTATATCATACTCTCATTCCGGAGATGACAAATGTTTTTGGGATTTCTATTTTCGTGCCCTCGGTTCCTTAGTTGTGCTCAGTTTTCCCCATCCCCTTAGTTTTTCCTCACTTTTCCCCAAGTCCTTGTTTGAAACCCGCAGAAGCAGCTCAGACGGCAGGATTCCCGTTAAGTTGACCGTTCCGTGCTGTGCTGACGTGTGGGGCCGCGTCGTGTGGGCCCTCATCGCGTGGAGCTGGTAGAAAGGGACCGCGTGTGACAAGATGAGATAGCGTTTGGTTGCACGTGAGCAGGAGCTCAGTTTTGTCTCTCTCGGCCCAAATTGGCATTTTCCCTTTTAAGAGCACCTTTTCCCCTCTTTCTCTCTATGTCTTTTTCACCAAATTAGTATCAAATCTAGAGAAGCTTCTCTATTTCTGCCTTTTGACCCTCGTTTTTTGCCCAATATGGCAGCAAATCTAGAAGCTAGTATATGATAAATTCACAGCAGCATAATCAGAAAACGTATAATACATAAACTGCATACAGCAGCCAAAAGCAGCCAATAACATTGTTAATGTTCACGACAAACTAAGATGAAAAAAAGTACAAGACGCACGCAATGTATGGCCAGCTAGAAGATTCCTCATTGCTCATATATTTCTTCGTCGTCCCATCCGTGCATTATCCCAAGGAAATATTCATTGAACTCCTTCCGTCTGCAGTATGCGGCCAATACATCCTCCAGACGGTATGGCCTGTGTTCATTTCTCAGACCGTAGTTTCCCATTCTATTCACATATCATGGCCACTCATCCCAGGCCTTTGTATCATGAATGTACTCTCTGATATAACCCAAATCGGCGTAGTAGATGCAGCCAGGTAGAAGTGTCGGATGCACTGTGGTGTCGATGGAGATACACCGGATATAATGCACGAAGAAGGCATGACTGCCAATGTTACTGACCGGATGGAGAGAGCGGCTCTGAGTGTCCACACGGTACACCAATGGTTGGTCCTCCAAAAGCATGTTGTCCAACAACACAAGCAACAGATCACCATCCGACTTCACAAGATAGAACTTGTCATTTCCAAGTTGTGGAAATGAAATTAGTGTCTCCATCTTGACAGTGCTCGCGCGCTGCTGCAACTGTACATTGGTGCACACTATTCTTCCGGACTCAAAATTATCCACAGCTATTGCATACAGTTCACCATTGAACGGGGTAATGCAACGCAAACTATGGTTCTCCATCGAAAAACTACCATCTCCACAATCTTCATATATATCCTTAGTTGGAGTGCTCTCATCGACCCAACTAATTTCGTTCGGGTAATGTGAGCAAACTAAGACCATAGTCGGGGATTTGATCACAGCGACTGAATTCACAAAAACAGATGGCATCTGCGCCTCAAACATAGTGTTCGATGCCTTTGTGAGTGGGTTCAGAAGCCGTATCTTGCGCGGCGGGTTCTTCTGGGCAAGCACGATGACACCACGGCAAAAGCCGACGAAGTAGTATCTAAAATATATTGATGAAGATAACATTCAACACTAAGATTGAAAATAAGAATATATTAACCCTATAGATATGGAGGAATTTGAACCTTGCACGAACTTCCGATAGATCTATGGTGACGTAGCGGGATGTGCCGAGTTGGAGGAAGGTGAACTCAGCGGCGCGTGGAAGGGCGTGGTCTACCATGATCCATTCGTGCAGGTGCACATCGGGCTCAGGTAAACCTGAGCGCCAATTTCTACAGACTTGCCTCATAGCAGAGTAGGCGTCCACGTACTCCTCATTCGCCAGTAAGCATTCGCCGATCTTGTGAAGTGGTCCGTCACCCACGAGAGAGGCCCAGCTCACGGAGGCGCCGCGCTTGGATGCGCCGCCCTCGGAGGCGACGGGCTCGGCGGCGACGGGCTCGGCGGCGACGGGCTCGGCGGCGACGGGCTCGGAGGCGACGGGATCGGATGCGACGGGCTCAGATGCGACGGGCTCGGCGGCGACGGGCTCGGATGCGACGGGCTCGGAGGCGACGGGCTCGGGGGCGATGGGCTCGGATGCGACGGGCTCGGAGGCGACGGGCTCGGGGGCGATGGCCGCCAGCGCATTCTTCTTCTCCATCGCCGGCAGGGCTCGTACGGCGGTTGGGGTTTTTCCTTCGATTTGGAGAAGTTGATGGGACGTGAGAGGCGTGGTTTCGTGTGTGAGCGAGAATAAGATGTATTGTGTGCAGAGGAAGGGAGAGAGGGGCTTACGCGTCCTAAATGCGACCCGCGTCCACTAGTGCATGTTTGCACCGCGACACGCGTCAACAATGGCACGTCTTCCACTTCTGCACCGCAACACGTCCTCGAGTCTAACCTTGGAAATTTAGATATACTCAGGTATACCCTCGAGTCATATACTAGCATTTTTTGTGTGCTCAGTTTTCCCCTTGGGTGCTAATACTGGCTAGTGCAATATACTCAGTTTTACCCTCAAGTGGCTGGTCAACAGAGAGTCAACAAATGGGATTAACCAGTTAAATGAGTTATTTAATGTGCAAAAAATTACGAAAAAGAGTGGCACTTACTCATGGAGTCTTTACCACAAGTTGCCACTTCTCAAATCATAGATAAATCGTAGATAAATCAAGTTTTACCACAAATTGCCACTTCTCAAATCACCTAGTAGCTATGAAGGTGCATGGTTTTCCACAATAAGCCCTACCCAAAACAGCTTTCCCCAAAACATACTTTGTCTGAATGAGGCCATAATTTTCACACTCATGTATATTTGTATTGCAAATAGTTTGAGGTAGGCCAAGATGGGTTTCATTGTACAAAACACGCATTTTTCATTTTTTAAATCTCATATTTGAATTCCTTAGTCTGTTTACTACTCACTTGCCCTTGGTTTCTTGATACTACTCAGTTTTGCCCTCTCCCTTCACAAATTCTCACAAACGCCCAACATTGCCCTAATTGGTCTAGCCCATGTCACGCGGATCGTGCCCGCCGACCGTTGATCGTATGATTTAACGGGCAGGATAACCCCTATCTCTCTCTAGTCGGGGCCACCATCCTCTCTCTCTCTCTCTCTCTGCCGGCGGTTAGCTTCCACCCTCTATGTATGCTAAAGGGCGGTTACCTAGTACGCTAAAGTTTGGTTTTCTGCATTATTTTTCACGAGATAAATTATAAACTCTTTTAGGTATTATTTTTCACGCAAAAAATGATAAACCATCACCAATTTGTACTTTTCACGCAAAAAATGATACACCATCACCCATTTGTTGTAGCCATTACTTTTCACGCAAAAAATGATACACCATCACCAATTTATTGTAGCCATTACTTTCCACGCAAAAAATGATACACCATCACCCATTTCTTGTAGCCATTACTTTCCACACAAAAAAATGATGAACAATCACCGATTTCTTGTAGCCATTACGGTAAAATGATAAACTATCATGAATTACCATTTCTTTTAGTCATTACTTTTCACGGTAAAATGATGAACAATCACCCATTTCTTGTAGCCATTACGGCAAAATGATAAACTATCATGAATTACCATTTGAAGGGATCTCGGGATACTAAATTAGTGTCATAAATGCTACTACTTTTTCCTATATATGTGGTCAAAGTTTAAAGGGAAGTTTGACTAAACACAAAACCTAGATGACTACCCCCACAACGATCATGTCCTCCTTAGGCTGGCCATAGTGCTAGTATCTAAATAGATCTTGTACACACATTTTGTATTGAGATTCTACAAAACAATAAATTTAGAAGATTATGATATTACCCTATAATACCACCCACTATAGTGATAGTATCATAGGCAAATACCATATGCATGATACAACAATATGATACTATGCACTATGACTAGCCTTAATTTATTGTGTAAACCCCCACAAGGCCACGACGGTCACCTCCTCCTTAATTTATTGTGTAAACCCCTACAACGGTCATCTCTCCCTTATAAACACCCACAACGGCCATCCCTTGTGTCAATAGGTTCTGCCTCTCTCTTCTTCGTTCACATACACTTGATCCATTGCCATGGCTTCTACATGGATTATCATCATTGCCACCACCACCGTCAACACTGCCATTGATCATAGAGGAGTTCTTCATCGTCGTCTATGAAGATCCTTTGGTCAAGAAGGTACGTCCGCGTTCCCACATATATGATGCATGTGATTAATTATGGGGGCTACATGTATTTCGCCCTCCGTTTCGTTTCCAGACTATGTTACTATTGCATAATATCAGTGGCGGAGCTAATAACTAATAACCATGGTGCCAACACATATGGTGAAAATTTGCTATTTTGCAAATAAAACAAAAATTACCACCCTGCAGGTTGCACTTGCATCTGATCTGCCAGTGCATAATACCAGACACTATGATAGCCATAGACATCTTGCATGAAAATTCCACCTAAATTTTTCCATGAAAGAATTAGGCAATAAATGGACTCTATTAATATTACATGTACTACTACTCGGACGACGAAGATACTGACGATGAAAGCGACGACGACGTGAAGCCATGCATCCATCCCCTTTAGATAAGGGAATTATGACCAAGAATATATATGTAGCTTCATATGCATCGATTTAGAGATCTAGCTATATATTATGCATTTAAAAAATTATATCGCAATTTCCACCATGATTCGAGCACCACAGCCTCCAAACGATGCCGATATCGGCATGGTCAGAACGGCTATGCTCGCCGCCACTGCTAGGTCACCATCGGGAAGCTCCATGTTTAACATAAGATTCACTTTAGATTAAGCTGCGAAAATAGTCACCTGCCATTGGCTGAGGCGGCCCCACAGAGCGGCTCTATATGATATTCTCTAAATAAATAGACGACCCCAGCGGTCATTGGCTGCGGAGGCCCCACAGAGCGGGAATATATAATTTTCTCTAAATAAATAGAAGACCCCACTGGTCATTGGCTGCGGCAGCCCCACAGAGCAGTAATATATGTCTTTTCCTTAAAAATAGACGACCCCACTGGTCATTGGCTGCGGCAGCCACACAGAGCGGTTATATATGTATTTTCTTGAAAAATAGACGACCCCACTGGTCATTGGCTGCGGCAGCCCTATAGAGCGGCCCCATTTGTCATTGGCAGCACCGTGTATATAATCAGGAAATAAAACGGCCCATGCGTCAGCGACAAATGGATGGCTACCCGTCAGCACGAGACGGTCAAAGAGGAACTGCCCTCTGTGCAGCCCCACCTCGATCTGTGCAGCCCCACCCGTCAGAACGGTAACGGTAAGGCCTCTGACCTGACGGCAACCCTCCCGTCTGAGGGGTTTCAAACTAGAGGGAGGAGAAAACTGAGGAAAAGTTAAGAGGCTGGGGAAAACTGAGCACAACTAAGGAACCAGGGGCACGAAAATAGAAATCCCAATGTTTTTATCCAAAGGGTTTTTTTGAACTTAGTTTTGAGGTAGAACCAGTAACAATGACTCAACTTGGTAGTGATGATATGGGTAACAATGGAGATAACAATGGTGGAGGGGACAATAATGGATCCAATGGTGATAAAGCAGATGGTGCAAATTACATGGATATTGAGAAGACGATGAACAACGAGCAGTAGGGCAATGCCAATAGTCAGAAGGGCACGGTGAAGAAGGTCAATAATGCTAAGAGTGTTGTTGGCCACCAAGTTCTACATCAATTGGAGGCTCCAATATTGTTTGGTTCTCTTAATACGGTTTTGTTGAACAAAGGTATTCATGCTAATAATTTAGTACATGCTCATATAATGGAACATTGTTCATCCTCAAATTTTAATTCTAATGAAAATTGCAATTTTTTGACACAAATTTCATATTGCATGGTCATGCAAAAAAAGACAGAGAAGGCTCACATTTCCACGTTGATTCTGCTCCGGGGTCGGTGAAGATCCGGTCGGCTGCAGCCTCGGAATTTGAGCGGACAGGGGCTGCTAGCCCGACGCTGCCACTGGACAGCCAAGCCACACCTGGCGCGGCGCTAGTGGGCGCAGTGTCCATGCCTGGTGGTGTGTCGCCTCAGGAGCGTCGTCTGTGGTCCCCGATGTCCCCTGGCACCACCTGACGATGTCGGCCGCTGAGGCTGCCGCAGCACGCGTGGGGGGCAGGGCGCCAGCTAGCGCGCGTGGACTGGCCGCTATGAGCACTGGCAGCGATCCCGAGCTGACGCTGCCAGCCACCGAGCCTGCTGCAGTGTGTAGGGCACCAGCTGGCGCGCGTGGAGTGGACACTGGGTGCCCTTGCAGCGATCCCGAGAAGATCCGCATGGCCCCTCCTGTCTTGTCGCAGGTGACACCGATGGTGGTGGGGCCTGGTACGGACTCTGGTCGTCAGCAGACGGTGCAGGAGCTCATGTCACATGTGGCTGCTAGCTTCGGATCATCTGCGGACAGTTTTTCTGTGGGCTGCTCTATTACTTCGAGGAAAAAACAGGTATAAGCATTGTTGTTTGTATAGAAAATTCTCCGTCGCCAACTTTGGTAAGGAGACAATTTTAAGGTACTCCAACGGCTATTGTAGCAGACCTTGAAGGTACGACAAAGAAGACTCCATTGGTTAATGAAGTGGCGAATTTTGGAGGTATTGCAGCTCCTTCGTTGTCTGTTCGGGTGAGCGACAGGATTCGATGGAAAGGGCCATGCAAAATGTTAACCTTAGACATGACTTTACTTCTCCAGGTAATGGGAAACCTAAACCATCGATTGCTTCTTTGTCTGATGAGGATATTTTGGTTAAGGCAAGTCACCTAGGCATATCTTTGGGGAAAAATAAAAATGAATTTTTAAAAGTTGTAGAATCTATTAAGGAGGCAGAGCTCAATCGAACTTTAGTAATCTTAAAGAAAAAAGTTGAGGCTAATTTGGATAAGGAAGAAGGCCAAAATAGTTTGCTAACCTCCAAATTTTCAAGTCTTACTGGAGATTTGATAATAGAGGAGGCGCAAGAGCTATTGGAACAGGATGACCTGCTAATGCCTATAATTAAACTTAAGAAATCTCGAAAGAAGAAAGATTTTGATTTGTCCGGGGTTCATAGAAGTTCTAGATTCAAAAACAATTTTTCAGGTTAAAATGAGTTCAAGGTTTATTTTGGAACTCAGGTGGTTTTGGTGATGTTGCGAAACATTTGTTTGTCAAAGAACAATTAAGGGACGAGAAATTAGATTTTATCACCTTACTAGAGACGGGAAGATCTAACTTTTCAATACATTTCCATAAAAAATTGGCAAATGGGTTAGACTATTCTTGGTTTTGTCTTCCACCTCATGGGAGGTTTGGAGGTATCCTTGTTGGAATAAATAATGCGTCGCTACAAGTCGGTACAGTTGAAACTGGGGATTTTTTGTGTGTCAAACTACATGTTAGGTGTAAACATGATGGATTTGAGTGGGTATTAGTGCCAGTTTATGGCGCTGCTCAAGATTCTCATAAAGCAGAATTCCTAGCTGAACTTGCTAGGATGGGTGATTCGGGATCTACCCCTTCTCTTATTGGGGGGGGGGGGGGATTTAACATATTGAGGAGAAAAGAGGATAAAAATAATGATAATTTTAAGCCACATTGGCCTTTCGTTTTTAATGCCATTATTGAGAGCCTAAACCTGCGAGAGATTTCTCTCTCAGGTAGGCAATTCACTTAGGCTAATTGGAGGGAAAACTCAATGTATGAGAAGCTTGACCGAATCCTTTCGACAGTTGAGTGGGAACACAAATTTTCTTTAGTCACAGTTAGAGCTTTGACAAGGACTGGCTCAAACCATGCTCTTTTGTTAATTATTTCGGGTAATCACGCTCATATTGGCAATCAATCTCACTTTTCTTTTGAAACATCATGGTTGAAACATGAGATTTTTTATGAGATAGTGAGAGCTGAATGGGAGGCTGAGACCCGTGGGAATTCTCCTATTGCCAAATGGCAGAATAAAATCAGGCATATTAGGCGTTTCTTAAAGGTTGGGCAAAATGTTTAAGTGGTCGATACAAGAAAGAAAAAGAAAAATTGCTATCATTAATATATGAATTGGACTTGAAAGCTGAGTCAATTCCTCTAGATGATGATGAGAGAGCAAAGTTAAAAAAAGGCAAATGATGATTTAACAAAACTTCGTAGAGATGATGAGTCAAAATGGGCACAAAGGGCCAAGGTAAAACATATTGAACAAGGGGGAACAATACTAAATATTTTCACCTAATTGCAAATGGAACACATCGAAGGAAAATATTTTTTCAACTAGAACAAGAGGAAGGAACCATAGTGGGTGATGAAAATTTACAAGTCTCCAAAATGATGCTTCCAACGGAAAAGGGGTGCCACCATCGCTGATCCGGCATGGCGGATCATAGCTTTCACCCAGAGACAACATCCCAAGGGTGGGGAAGATGCCGGAGCTTCACAACTATGTCTCCAACAAGGAAAACAACACCCGAAGACGATGTCGTCGCCGATACCGACACAAGTCATCCTGAAAGGCCTCTCTGCACGTAGATGTCTCGATGGCGCGGTGGGGGTGTGGGGGAGGGTGAGGGGGTGCCCTCCGCAGTCGCTAGGTGAGCGACCCGGGAGGTGTGGCGTATGGCGACATGCCGCTCCTCTCCCTCTCCTTAACCTAGCCAGAGAAACCCATCAAATCTTCTTCAATCCATCTCCTCTCCGCTCCATGATCCAGCACCCAAGATCTACATCTCCACCTCCATGTCCTAAAACCCCAGATCTCCACGAACCACCAACCCCAACACCTCATCAGTTTGTTACTATGCAGTTTGCAGGAGCCAACAACCGAGGCCTTTCCGAGAGAGCAAATCAGCCGGATGGATCAGCAGAAAGGCAGCCCACCTCGCCTGTCAGGCCAGAAGGAAGCCCTGCAGCTCCTCATAATCCTTTGATGTTGCAGGTCCCAGAAGTTCCTCATCTGGAGCTAGATTTGCAAGCGATGACTATCTCAGATCAGCAGCAGATGCAGGAACAACAAGCTTCGCAGGAGCAGTATGCAATATATATGAAGCTGGCAGCTACTAGATTGACGCCAAGAAACATCTCTCTAACAACTTTGCAGGCTCAGATGAAAAGAGCTTGGAGAGATCATTATGGTGACATTGTTCAGGTTCATGAGTTTGTTTTTAAAGCCTCCTTCAATTCCTTCCTCTCAATGATGTGGGTATATGAGAAGCAACCATGGAGAATTGGTCCAGATGTCATTCTCTTAGAACTAGCTGATCCAGAAGGAGAAGGATATCAGATAGAGCAAGCAAAGTCTGTGGAAAATGGAGGTGCACCAAAATACTCCTTCAGGTTTGTCTATGTCTCTGTTCGAGCTTATGGAATTCCAAAGCAGAAGAGGTCTTTGAAGCTGCTATCTGAAGTGATGAGTATGGTAGGAGAGCCATCTGACCTGCATAAGCCTAGAACAACCATGATCAACACTCATCCAGATTACATTTGGGGAGTAGTTAGGCACACCATCTGCAACCCCATTCTTGACAGAATCAAGCTAGTTCTTGGTCCTCAAGAGCAATGTATTGCATACTTGCACTATGAAAAAATAGGAAGAATCTGCCTATTCTATGGTGTGATGTTTCACACGATTGATCAGTGTTATTTAAGGAAGAGTATAGTGTCCGAGAGAATCAGACACAATCACAACCCAATGCAGGTCCCGTTTCAGAGATATGGAACATGGATAATTGATGAATCTCAAATTCCAATGGACAAGGCAGTTGCAAGCACCCCAATTTTTAGCACTTTTCAGCATGCTGAACTCAGTTCTTTCAACAATATTTTTTTTGCACCAGAAGGAAGAAGAGGAAGGTTATCGGAGGTTGCAGCTTCGCAAATCATGAGCAGAATGGAGAAGGCAAGAGCCAGAGCTACACCTCCCATGGCATCTCAGCGCAACGAAGATGAAGGCACCATTGTTGTGACACCTAGCCCTACGGAAGCGGTGGAAGGCCACAACGCAGCCATGCAGGGTACACACGTGGAGCAGCAAAACCCTTCGGGTGGGAATACAAATGAAGGACAACACACCAGTGACGATAGTCATCTACAACTCCAAGCACGAGAAGAGGAGCAGGGTACGCAGACCGGTGTAGAAGAAATGGACTTCGAATACGTGCCAAGCCAGCAGCAAAATCAGTCTCCATTTCAGATGATGCAGCAGTTAGAGAGAGAGGGGGTTTTACCATATACTCTCAGTGAAGAAGCAAATGTTATCCAGGAGAATTTTGGTCCAGATAAAGGAAAAAGCCCAGTACCTATTGGGCCTGGTCAAGCCTCATCTAGCAACAAGGCCCTAGCCACTTGTCCTGACCCCACAACCCCTTCAGCTTCCAAACACCTCGCGGGTACAGATGTCTTCCACTCACAGCACAACCAGTTCGAACAATCCCCTGCAGGCAAACTCCTCTTCGGAGACATTGCCCCTCCTCTCATAACTGCAGCTCTGCCACCCCAAGTTGGAGAACACATCGCCGACGATGTCTCCAAGAACAATAGACACTCGTCTTGCCGTCCCCACCTATCTAACACCAAACTTCAATCTCTCCACCCACCACCATATCCAACCAGTTCGTCCACCAAGAGGCCGGCATCGCCGGCGCAGCCGCACCTCCTTCCGCCTCGGAAGAGAGCAGCGCTGCCAATCGCTACTGATGAAGCCCCACAAGCAGGAGATGCGATCTACATCTCTGCCGGTCAGATTCGCTGGCAAATCACGCGCGGCTGAGGAGGAGGTGGGAGTAGGGAGGGCGATGTGCAGGAGGGATTCGGCGCCGACCCTGCCCCGAGCGGGCCGCCGAGGGGAGGAGCTCAGCAGCGCCACGAACAGCGAAATCAAGGAGAACATCAGGCAGGGTTGAGAGGAATTCTCGGCCGAGGACCAAGCAGCGTCCTCTGTGCACCAATTAATCGGTGCGAATTTCCAGAAGGCCGCGCTCCGCCGCCGAGCAATGCTGTGGCCGACCGTTCTGCCGGTGCAGCGTCTGGGAATCGCAGCCGAAAGTCTCGCTGGGATGCACCAGCGCCGATTCAACGTCGAGGTATCACCCGATCTCCTGCTGGATACACTGTCAATTTCCCTGGTGCTGCCGTTTGGCGCCGTGCTAGCAGTGCCGGCCAAATGGATGGAGATCTTCCTGTGTGCGATGTTCGGAGGTCTCATCTGGGAGATGCTATGCACACCGTGGCTCAGGTCCAAGGCGCATACAATGCGCAGTTATCCCCAGATCCTGCCAATTACGACCTTCACTCGCCGTCCCTGGACACGCAAGGCACTGAGGATTCTTGCATTGGCCACTTCTCACCTCCTAGAATGGCTCGCGGGATCTACATGGCTCCTTATTCTGCTGCTCATAATCCTACAGCCATCAGCATTTCACATGATGCAGCCCAAGATCAATATGCAGGCAGTCATATTCCTAGCCAGGCTGATCTGCAGGAAGTTCAGAGCAGCGATCAAGACTCTGTGGCTCAACAAGTAGCGGCGCCAGCCTCCAAGGCGCCAAGGGCGCCATGAGAGCTCTCGGTTGGAACTACCAAGGCATGGGCAAGGGCCTAGGCAGTCCTAAAATGCTCCATCTTGCCAGGATGATCGCAGCAACAAAACCCCCAGGTAACTTTCATTTCTGAAATAAAATCCACAAAATTCTCTGCTGTAGACATTGCTTCTCGCTTTAATATACATGACAGTATTGTAGTACCATCAAGAAGAAGATCAGGAGGACTCTGGCTTTTGTGGACTGATGAGTTGGATATTTCTATTCAGATGGACTCCTTTCATCTCATCCTAGCTTTAGCAAAGGATAAATCCACTAATATTTCCTTTGGCTTAGTTTGTGTATATGGAGACCCTTACCATAATTATACCAGTACTATTTGGAATCAGGTTGCAGATTTTGCAAATGTTCATAGCAACCTTCCTATCGTATGCTTAGGAGACATGAATGACATTATGTACGAAACTGAGAAAAGTAATGATAATGTCAACTATTTGCGTATGGCTATGTTTAAGGATCTTATTAAGCAGGCTGGTTTATTTGATCTTGGTTATAATGGCCCTGCATACACTTGGACAAATAGACGTTTTGCTTCCAATCCTTTATTTCAACATCTTGACAGATGCTTAGCTAATAATCAGTGGTGTGTGAACTATCCTATAACCATAGTTTACAACATGCCTTTAATCTATAGTTTCAGTGACCATGCACCTATCTCGCTTTCTAAAAATGGCAAAGCCAACAAAACAAGATCTCATTTCCAATTTGAAAATTGGTGGCTAAAAGAAGAAGATTTTCAAACCTATGCTAAAAACTCTTGGCAGCAATCTGTAGGAAAATCCTACCACCATAGAACTAATCATCTAGCTAACTCTCTGAAAGTTTGGTGCAAAAAGAAAAAGCCATTGCAGGAGGAGCTCAAGGACCTAGAAAAAGAAATTTTAAATCTGCAAACCGCCCCTACAAATCAGCAAGATCTCGCAAAGGAACAACATCTGGTCACAAGGTATGAACAGACTACTACTAAATTAAATGACTTCTATGTGCAGAGAGCTAAGAAAAGCTGGGCAAAAGATGGGGACAGAAACACTGCGTTTTTCACAGAGCAGTAGCAAGAAGGAAACGAAGAAACTTCATTGTCTCTATTAAATATGAGCAAAATATAACCCACTTTATGCCTGACCAAATTGCAAACATTTTGGTGCTCTATTTCAGATCAATCTTTGCAACACAAGCAACTCAGCAGGCTGCTCCAAGAATTCCCACGTCTCCTCCACAAAGCAATGATTTCACCGATTCAATTCCAACAAAAGAGGAAATTTGGGAAACTCTTAAAGGTATGAAAAGAAATGCCTCTCCTGGTCCTAATGGTTTTAATGTTGAATTTTATCTAGCCACCTGGGATTGGATAGGAGATGATGTGCACGAAATTGTTAAAAACTTCTTCTACACTGGGAATTTACCTCCTCACTCAAATAAAACACACATTGCTCTTATTCCAAAAAAAACTCATATCCCAAGTTCTTGTTGATTACAGACCTATTAGCCTTTGCAATGTTCTCTACAAAATCATAACAAAATGCTTGGCAAATAGGCTTAAGCAACATCATCCTGACCATATCCACCCCTCCCAACAAGCTTTTATTGAAGGGAGAAGAATCAGTGATAACATTATTATTGCACAGGAAATTACCCACTCTTTTCAACTCTCCTCATGGAAACAACAAGCTTTTATGTTGAAAATTGATCTAGCCAAGTGACAAGGTATCAACTTGTCAATGCCTATGGATTGTAGGCTAGGGTTTAGTTGGAAGTAGAGGGTAAGTAGATCTCGAAGGTTTCAGCCGAAAAGTACTCGACGATTATGAAAACTAGGGTTTGTAGACAATGATTCGATTGATTCTTCGTCCCTCGACTCCCCCTTTATATAGGAGGTGGAGCCGAGGGATTCGTGCTATACAAGTTTACAGAGTCCGGGACGGTTTCTAACTCATCCCGCCAGATTACAAATAATACTTCCTATTACAACTCTTGACTTTCCTTGATATATCTTGGGCTCCCGAATCTTCTTATTCTTCGGGTAGTGGGCCTTCAGTAAACCCCGGGTACTATCTTCGGCAGGCCCATTTGGGATGCCTATGTCAGTAGCCCCCGAGATTTTGCTTGAATCGTAGAATCAGGGAAAATCTCCACTGTTTATTTTTATTCGAAAGCTTTAACTTTTTTATATTTCTTCACATAAAATTCTATATTGTACAGGGATAATGGTAGTTGGGGCTAGTTCATCTGACGGATCAGGTACTAGTTAACTGCTCTAGTGGCAATCCGCAAAAACCTACTTCAAAATCACGTCCCTGGACATGATCTCGGGATACTGGTGTAAACTTCGACAGGTGCCGCTTAAGGTCTTACCATTCTGTCGAGTCCCAGTCAAATTTATCGGGTACCTAACGCGTCCGTTAGGATTTTTCTTCGTATCTGTTGATACGGATAAAAGTAGCAGAGCGCAGTCTTTGGCGATGCCACGCCCAGCAGAACGGATCTGGGGTCTTACCTTCGCAAATTTGCGGCATTCAGAAATTGATCGCAACTTCGGCGTTCTGAGAATATATTGTCGAGTGCTTTTCCGGCTGTTGGAATGGCACATTTTATCGAGTCAAATTTGACTTATATTGCTCTCCCGATGGGAGTATATGTAGAGTTAATTATAACTCGAAATATACTCTCTTGCTTTTCTATCTTTTCTTTTGTTAATTTCATCGGGCACGCGAACAGCGTTCCCGATGGGAGTAGCCCCCGAGGCTACAACCAAGAGCTTGTGCTTGGTTGTAGGCTCGACATTTTAGTCCACCTTGTTGCTATATTGTCATTATTTCCCAATATGATCTCTCTCTTCTTTTTTATCTCTCGGGTGCGCGAACAGCGCTCCCGATGGGAGTAGCCCCCGAGGCTACAACCAAGAACTTGTGCTTGGTTGTAGGCTCCCGCAATTTCTATATTGCCATACTCGAAATTTTACTTTTTATCGAAGTAGCCCCCGAGCATTTGGGCAAAAACTTGTATTTGATCAAAGGCTCCCGAAGTATTTAATAATTCCTCCTGTCGCCAATCTTCTTTTATTTTTCTTGTCGACATGCTTCCCTTAATCAAAATTGCTTCATCTCTATTAGTAGTCTTGATTTTTCTGCCTTGTGGGTCCATTGTTTCCACCATGTTGACACGTCGGGCAAGTGGGGGACACACGTCCTCCGCTTTTTCTGGCGCACGTACGGTAACGCCTATCTCAGTAAAAATACCTTTTTACCCTTGTATCTAGAAGATCTTTTTTCACCACACGATTTCTTCATCCAACGGCGCACTGCTTCACCTGATTCTTATATAAACCTTTCTTCAACCTCCGTTCGCTCCCTCGCTTGCGCCGCTCATCTGTTCCTCTTCGCAAAAGCTTCCCCTGCGCCCAACTCTCTCTGATCTTCCGCACGCACGAACATTGCTCTGCCCATTGCCGTTGATGCCACCGCGCACGCGACTCACTCGCCACAGCACTCCGGAATCCAAGATGGCCGCTGAGGATCTTGAGTGGGAGAGATCTAAAATCTCCAACCAGGACACCAACATGCTGAAGAGGCTTGGCCTCATGAAGAAGGAGGACGCCATCCGCTTTCCCAGCGAAGAAAGCTACCCCAAGCCTCCAATGGAGTACCGGGTTAGTTTTGTTGATCACCTCATCCGCGGCCTTTCGGCCCCAATTCACGATTTCCTCCGCGGCCTTCTTTTCGTTTACGGGATTCAACTGCACCAGTTGACCCCCAATTCCATCCTTCACATTTCTATTTTCATCACACTTTGCGAATGCTTCCTCGGAATCCCTCCTAATTGGACTCTATGGAAACGCATTTTCTGCCTCCGCCGCAATGGCTCCCACAACGTCACCTATAACATAGGTGGCGTTGTTATCTGTGTTCGAACCGATGTCGATTACTTCGACGTCAAATTTCCTGATTCTGTCCAAAGATGGCGCAAAAAGTGGCTCTACATTCACGAAGAAAGCGCTAACTCTGTTGAACACAACATAATTCCTTTCGACGGAAGTGCCAGAATTCAGCGTCGCCGCTCCTGGGATGCCGAAGCTTCCGAAGAAGAGAAAAAGGCGACAGAGGCACTTATGTCTCGTATTCATCAGCTTCAAAACACTCGAGGCAAAGAGCTGTCTGGTGTTCAAATCACCGCCTACTTTCTTAGGATTAGAGTGCAGCCTCTTCAGGCTCGCAAAAATCCCCTTTGGACGTATTCTGGTGAAAATGACGCCAACAGAATCTCCAGTGATCTTTCTGCAAAAGACTTGGAGAAGTTGATTCGAAGAGTTTCTCGCCTGGGCAAGGACCCTATTCCTTCCTCTTGTCGCGTGGAACCATACAGCTCCGCCAATCCACTCCCCGAGGTATTTTGTCTTCTCGAGTTTCTGTCTTGTTCCGCACTTTCTCTGCATCTCATTGTTTTGGTATCTCTTTAATTTTTCTCTTGTCGCTATTTTTTGCAGAACCATCCTACTATGACTTCCCTTCCTCCTCTTCCTGAGGATGGAGAAGTCGAAGAACAGGCTATCGTTGCCGAAGATACTCAAGGTTCTTCTATTCCCGAAAGTGAAGTCGCGGGTTCTCACAAATCTGCGGCTTCCCGTGAAAAAGAAATTGAGTCTGAAGCCAGTGAGTCGACGCAATCCCTTCCTCCTGCTGTTTCTCCAAGGAACAAAAGGAAAAGGAATGATGCCGAGGATTCTGGCACCTCTAAGGCTGAAGAAGTTGTTCCTTCTCATCCGAAGGCAGCTTATGATCCTTATATTGAATCCCTCGTCAGCTCGTAAGTCATCTTTATTTCTCCCTATTTTTGTACTCGAAATATTTATCTTGTCTTGCTTTTTATGCTGCCGATTTTTTGATCAACAGTGATGACGAGGAAGAAGTACCAACTGTTGACGTGGCTCCTCGAACAAGCACGTCACGTACTGTACTTGCCTCAGACACGCTAGTTGAAGGAGAAGAATCTTCGCCTCCTCAACAAAATGTCGTCACCACTACTCCACCGTCAAGCCCCCTTGCGCCTTCACCAAAAAGGTCAAGGGTTGAAAAGATTGTTGAACCTGCCCCTCAGTTGGGCAGTTCGTCGACTCTGCTCTTAGATGATGTAAGTTTGTCGATATCTATATTTTCTTTTTTTTTTCACGCCTTCACTCTCTTTTTCATGCCGATGTTTCTCTTGCTGTGTTCGTCTTGAACAGCCCATGATCAAAGAGCTTCTCCGCATCGGATCCCAATTTATTGGGTACCATGAATATGCTAACAGAGCCGAAGGTAGCGACTTTTATACTTGCCGTTTTTCCTTGGCTTGTTGCTCCTGTTGTTTGTCGCGATTTTTGATCTTTCTTCTCTCTCTTTTTTATATCTCGACAGAGAAACTTGCAGAGGCCAACGAACGTGCCGACGCACTTGCTCAAAAACTTGAGCAAAGTGAGGCGGCTCGCAAGAAAGCCGAACTCGCTGCTAGCGAAGCCAAGGCCGAGGCTGATGAAGCCAAGGCGAAAGCTGCTAGTGCCGAGGAACTGCAGAAAAAACTTGAGGACGCTGCATCTGCCTTGAACGAGCACAAAGCTGCGCAAGCTTCTCGTGAACAGGGGATTATCAAGCGCCTGAAAACACAAAGTCGCCGCACTTTCAGTAATATTGCTGATCCCTTCTATTTTTATGAGAATCGTTGTTTCTTGTTTTTTGACTAATGCTTTGTTTCCTTGATAGCCCAAACAAACCAGGATTTTGATCTGACGAATCCTGTCGATGACCCGCTCCTTGATGCACTTTCCTATCTGGAACTTCATGGGTCCGAGATTCGTGAAGGCGTGTCAAATGCTAATGCGAGTTTGTCGGCATTGTTCCCCTACTTCTTCCCGAAGAAGGAGGAGCCCGCGACTTTCCTTAACCTTGCCAAGATGTTCAATTCGCCGGAAGACCTTGGACTGAAAATGCGCCAAGAAAATATGAAGGTTGCCGTTGAAAACACTGTCGCTTTGGTTGCTGACAGTCGACAGTCTGTTGATTGGACGAAAGTTGGCGACACCGAGCAGATAGAGCAATCAAGATGGAAGTCGCTGATTAAGGCAGCCAAGCCCAACACGAAGAAGATCTTGGCCTATCTCGGGATCAAACCAGCGTCGACTCCTAGCTCATCAAGGCCGGAGGTCTAGTTGCATGCCTTTTTATTTTTCTTTCTATGTTTCTTTTGCTCTTGTCGCCAAAGTAGTCATTTGGCGACACGTACTTCCTTAGCTCCACTGTAATGCCCTTGTAATTATTCCAAGAGATTAATGAAAACTCTATCTTTGCTTGTTGTTTGATGTTGTCTTGTTTAAATTTCAGTTGATATTTGATAACTATACTCCATCTTCCGCTCCTTCCAATGTTTCGCCTTCTTCTTCTCGCTCGAGGAGAGCTTTTGCTGATACTGCACCTGTCGAGGATACCTTGTCGCAAGAACTGGATGAACTACGGCAGCAACTTCAGTATGCGAAGAAGCAAACACTTGTGATGATGGAGCAATCTCATAAGTCATCTGAAGCCGAAAAGGTTGCTCTTCAGCAAGCTCGCGAGGCCGTGGCTGCTAAGGAAATTGCTGCTTCCGAGGCTGAAAAGGCAACTACTCGAGAAAATTTCATGCTCGAATTAATGAATGAAGCCAGTGCAGATATGTCGGGTATGCTTGTTTCATCCTCCGATATCTTTCATCTTCATGCTATGTCTCTTAAAGGTTTCCACTTCATTGTTTTGATAGGTTCCTTTACTGATGCTGCTGCCGAGGAAGAGAGGGTAAATGCTAGGACGAACCTCCTTGTTAACCTTTCCCTGGACCATGGTTCTTTGTTTTGGGCTACCCCAGAGAGGACCCGCCAAATTGTCAGATTTCAGGATCGCACCTCTCAAACTCGCGATTTCCTTGACTTCTGTACCAAGACCTTGTCCATGGTTTACAACTCCATGTTTCCTCGGAACGTTCAACCAAAAACTCTTCCTGGATTGATGGAAAAATTCAAGGATGCTCGCAGTATCCATGATTTTGTCAGAGCTCAATTGGTAGCTGGCGCCAGATTTGCTCTTATCATGCTCCAGATCTGCCACTCAAATCTTGACCTTACCCAAGTTGTCGCGAAAGTTCATCAGAAGGTAAAACGTCGAAGAGTTGGTATTGACCGAATTAACACGAAGGTTTCGCCTGTAGCCGAAGAAATGATTGAAGACCTTCTTCGGATGGACGCCGACTTTTTTGCCGATGGTCACTATGCTGATTTTCTTGGCGCTGCTCCTGAAGAAAACAGAGTTACCCTTGATGACATACTGAATCGAGACTAGTTACTTTCCTCCTGTAGATAATTCTTCTTTGTAACCCATGACTGTGATTATATTGTGAAGCAATCATTATATTTTTATGTTTGTCTAGCCCCCGAGTATTTCGGTGACTCTTTACTGTATTTATATATTGCGAGGTTTTGAACCAAGGCATTTATATATTTATGGTGAATATGAGCCCCCGAGCTTCTTTATTGAGTACTATTTTGTATTTTTACTGACTCACGAGGTATTTTAATACCAAGGCAAGGTTTTTTCTTTTTGAATGAACTATATTGAAATTCGTCGGAGCGAAGACTTTGAGCATGTCGATAAAGAGAAAGTTATATTGACACTATCTTTATTATATTGCAGCACCGCGAGCCCGCCTCATTAAAAACCTTCTCCGGCCCCACTCGGTGCCCCGAAAAAGGAAAAGAGTGCGTCTGAAAACTCGCGGGCGTTTCAGTACATTGAAGTTTTACAAGGACTATATTTCGACTCTAGGCGTAGAACCGCCTGAGTTGCGCCACGTTCCAGGGGTTTGGCTCCTCCACCCCTGTCTTCTTGTCCTTTATCCTGTATGCTCCTCCTCCGATTACTTCCGTGACAATGTAAGGGCCAAGCCATGGTGACTCGAGTTTTTCATGACTTTTTTGCGTGAGCCGAAGAACTAGGTCTCCCACCTGAAAAGATCTTGGCCGCAAACGTCGACTGTGGTAATTCTTCAAGTCCTGTTGATATTTGGTTACTCTAGACAGTACTTCATCTCGAGCTTCATCAAGTGCGTCGACATCATCTTCTAGCGCTTTTCTTGACACTTCTTCGTCGTATTCGACGACGCGTGGAGAGTTGTGCTCTATCTCGATTGGTAACACTGCTTCTGCTCCATGAACCAAGAAAAACGGAGTTTCCTGTGTTGCTGTGTTTGGTGTTGTTCGGATGCTCCACAACACACTTGGTAGTTCTTCTGGCCAGGTATGTCGAGCTTTTTCCAGTGGTCCTAACAAGCGTTTCTTGATGTCATTGCAGATGATGCCATTGGCTTTCTCGACTTGCCCATTGGTTTGAGGATGTGCAACTGACGCAAAGTGCAGCTTGATACCCACCTCTTCGCAATAATCCTTGAATTCGTGGGATGTGAAGTTACTGCCGTTGTCTGTGACGATGCTGTGGGGCACTCCAAATCTGAAGACGAGGCCTTTTATGAATTTTACTGCGGATGCTCCGTCTGGTGAATTTATCGGCTTCGCTTCTATCCACTTTGTAAATTTGTCGACAGCTACTAGCATATACTCCTTTCCTCCTGGCCAAGATTTGTGTAACTTGCCCACCATATCAAGTCCCCATTGAGCAAAGGGCCATGACAATGGTATTGGTGCTAGCTCTGCTGCTGGAGAGTGAGGTTTTGCGGCAAACCTTTGACACGCGTCGCAAGTTCTTACTATGTCCTTGGCGTCCTCGATTGCTGTCAACCAGTAGAATCCTGCCCGAAAGACCTTGGCTGCAATAGCTCGACTACTTGCGTGGTGGCCACATATTCCTTCGTGTACATCCTTCAGAATTATTCTTCCTTCTTCGGGTGTGACACACCTTTGCAAGACGCCTGAAATACTTCGCTTATACAATTCTCCTTTGACCACCGTGAAAGCTTTGGAGCGTCGAATTACTAGCCTTGCCTCAACTGGATTGTCGGGTATTTCTTTCCTGAGGATGTATGATATGTACGGCTGCATCCACGGTATCTGTATCACCATGACCAGGTCCTGATCTTCTTCTTCCTCCTCTTGCTTTTCCTTGGTAGCCCCCGAGGGTTTCTTCTCCTTCTTTTTTGATTTTGTCGACTTGGTGGATCTCTCTGTTACCTCTTCCCAGTATACACCTGGCGGGACTGCAAGGCATTGCGACCCGATGTTTGCAAGAACGTCGGCTTCGTCGTTGCTCAATCTACTAATATGATTTACTTCGCATCCATCGAACAACTTCTTGAGCTCGTTGTACACCTCCTTGTATGCCATCATGCTATCATTGACTGCGTCACATTGGTTCATAACTTGCTGAGCCACCAACTGTGAGTCGCCAAAGATTTTTAGTCGAGTTGCACCACAGGCTTTCGCCATCTTCATCCCGTGTATGAGAGCCTCATATTCTGCTTCATTGTTAGATGCGTTAGGGAACGTCATCCGAAGGATGTACTTCAACTTGTCACCTTCAGGTGATATGAGTACTACTCCTGCGCCAGCCCCTTCTAGTCTCTTGGACCCATCAAAGTTCATGGTCCAGGTTCTCGACAAGTCTGGGGGTCCTGTGTTTTGCAACTCCATCCACTCTGCAATGAAGTCCAGCAGAACTTGCGACTTGATTGCTTTTCTTTTTTCATACGTGATGTCCCGAGGGGAAAGTTCTATTCCCCAAAGGGAGACACGACCCGTAGCTTCTGGGTTATTCAATATATCTGACAAGGGAGCTTCATTGACCACTATGATCGAGTGTGCCGAAAAATAGTGGCGCAATTTTCGTGCTGTTGTGAACACTCCATATGCTATCTTTTGGTACTGAGGGTACCTTTGTTTTGAGGGCGATAAAACTTCGCTAACGAAGTATACTGGCCTTTGCACGCCGTGAAGTTTTCCTTCTTCTTCCCTTTCGACAACTAGCACCGTGCTCACCACTTGGGGCGTGGCTGCGATATACAGCAGGAGAGGTTCCTTTTCCTTCGGCGCCACCAAAATTGGTGGTGTCGAGATTGTGCGCTTCAGATCCTCGAAAGCTCTGTCGGCTTCTTCGTTCCACTGGAATTTATCTCCTTGCTTTATCAGAGCGTAGAATGGTAACGCTTTTTCTCCCAGCCTAGCGACGAATCTGCTCAAAGCTGCGACTCGCCCCGTTAGCTGTTGTATTTCTTTCAACTTTGTTGGCTTCCTCATTGTTACGATAGCTTGTATTTTGTCGGGATTTGCTTCAATCCCTCTTGCTGAGACTAAAAACCCCAGGAGTTCTCCTGCTAGGACGCCAAAGGAACACTTCGTCGGGTTCAGCTTCAGGCAGAATTTGTCGAGGTTGTCAAAAGTTTCCTTGAGATCCTCGATCAGTGTTGTTCCCTTCTTTGATGTTATGACGACATCATCGATGTACACTTGCACGTTTTTCCCGATCTGTGTCGCCAAACACTTCTGCATCATTCTCTGATATGTTGCTCCCGCATTTTTTAGACCGAAGGGCATTGTTCTGTAGCAAAACACGCCGTAAGGTGTAATAAACGCGGTATTTACTTCGTCTTCTTCTTTCAACCTGATCTGGTTATAACCAGAATATGCATCCAGGAAGGAAAGACGTTCACATCCAGCCGTGGAGTCGATAATTTGATCGATCCTCGGGAGGGAAAAGTGATCCTTTGGACAATGTTTATTGAGAAACGTAAAGTCGACGCACATGCGAAGGACCTTAGTGTTTTTCTTCGGCACCAGCACAGGATTTGCTACCCATGTGGCTTCTGTAAATATCTCTTTGATAAAACCAGCTTCTCGTAGTCGATTGATTTCTGACAGCATCGCTTTGCGGTTTGGTTTCGAAAAACGCCGCAAAGGTTGTTTGATTGGTCTCGCTACTGGATCCAAGTTTAGGTGGTGCTCGGCAAGTTCCCTGGGTACTCCTGGCATGTCAGCTGGACACCATGCGAAGATTTTCCAGTGCTCACGGAGGAACTCGACGAGCGCGCTTTCCTATGCGATATCCATGTCGTTTGCAATAGATGTTGTCTTTTTCGGGTCTGTCAGGTGAATTTGCACCTCTTTTGAATTTTTCTCGGTACTGAAAGTTGATTCTTTGTTTGGCCTTCCAACGTCTGGCAGTACGTCGTAATCAGTCATGCTTTTTGACGCCAAATACTCAGCTTGCATCCCGAAAGTTTCTGATAGCCGATGAAAATCCTTGTCGCACTTATCGGCTAAGGCGAAGCTTCCTTTAACTGTGATTGGTCCCTTTGGTCCAGGCAATCTCCACAACAGGTATGTATAGTGTGGCACCGCCATAAATCTAGCATATGCTGGCCGTCCCAACAAAGCGTGGTACTGCGATGGAAAATCCACGACTTCAAATTCCAGCTTCTCGATTCTATAATTTTCTCGGGTTCCAAACTGAACGTCGAGATTGATCTTCCCCAATGGATAACTTGGTTTCTCTGGTGTGATGCCGTGGAACCTTGTGTCTGTTGGCTTCAAGTTTGCTAAGGATATGTTCATCTTCCTCAATGTATCTGCATACATAAGGTTTAGGCTGCTGCCGCCGTCTATGAACACTCGAGAGACATCAAATCCCGCGATAACTGCTGGCAGAATAAGTGCTGACTGCCCTGGTCGAGGAACTTGCTGCGGATGATCTGCTATGGTGAAGCCGATATCTTGTCCTGACCAATTAAGGTACTCAACTGTTGGTGGAGGCATTTTTTCTGCCATAAACACCTGTCGTGAGATTACTTTCTGAGCTCTATTGGACGGCCTTCCCTTCTGAATCATCGACACTGCTCCGTTGGAGTTAGGATCAACATAAGGTGGTGGTGGAGGTGCTGCCGCTATTCTGAGCTGATGCCGATTGTCCTCTGTAATCGCGGGAGGAGGCGGCAAGTGAATCTCGCTTCTGGGTTCTCGAGGATTTCTCTGTGCTGCCCGCGCGTTAGCGTTCTCTGCATACCGCAACATTGCCTGAAAATTTCGACAGTCTTTCTGCAAGTGCCCTGACTGTCTTTTACCGTTGCTGTCGAGGAAAAAATGCATCTGGCACGGTCCATTCATCATCTCTTCAGGGGACACGAAAGGCCTTGGGAACCTAGGCCCGCTATTTTGCCTGTTGCGTGAATCATCTCTGTTATCTCCTCGCTGTTCATTGCTTCTCTGGTAATCATCTCTGTTGCTTCCTCCTGTATTTGTCCGAAAACCTGCCGAAATTTGCCCTGGAGCGTCATAGTTCTGGTACTGCCGAGGAAATCTTCGCCTCGGTTGGTAGTTTCGACCACGGTCCTCCTCTGGTGACCTATGCCGTTTGTTGTGGACAGCGTCTTCTCCATCTGCCCATTTATTTGCTATTTCCATTAACGTGGATACTGTTTTTGGATTGGTCCTTCCCAAGTCCTCGACAAAATCTCCACGCCTGACTCCTGCGACAAACGCATCTATTGCTCTCTCGTCAGATATATTTTCTGCCGAGTTTTTGATGATATTCCACCTTTGGATGTACTTTCTCATTGGCTCATCTGGCTTTTGTCGACATGCTCTCAACTCCTCTAACGATGCGGGTTTTTTGCACGTGGATCTGAAGTTCTTGACGAACACATCCTCGAAACTTTCCCAGCTGTCGATGGATCCTGGAGCGAGTTTCTTTATCCAAGATCGTGCGGCTCCACTCAAATGCACCTGGATGCTTTGCATAGCTGTTGCCCTGGTTCCTCCTGTCAGCTTCACCGTCTCCAGATAGTCGACTAGCCAATCCTCTGGATCTTGGAGGCCGTCGAACTTCTTGAAATTATCGGGTAACTTGAATCCTGAGGGGACTCGAGTTTTTCGGACTCTCCTCGTGAAGCATGGTAAGCCGCACATATCTTCGTCGTTAAGCTCTGGAGACTGCCGATGATCCCTTCTGCTTTGCCGCGCTCTGTCGACCCTTGCTTGCGCTGCTGTGTCTCTTGCTCCACTTGGTCCTTCGAGTCTTTGCCATTGTTCTTCTTTGCAGGTCGTGGGCTATTTTGCCTTGCCACTCCTTCGGGAGGCGTTGATACAAACGCTGTCCCCATAGCTCCAACTCCTGCTACTGCCATATTGTACAGTGTTTCCCTTGGGTCACCTGGAGGTGGTTTAGATGCAAGGATAAAAGCATGTGTCGCCATATACCCAGCCTCTGGTGTCTTAGGGATGATGTTTCCTCTTGTATCTATCGACATAAAGGACATGTCGAGGTTTTGGACCAAGTGCTCTCTTTCTGCTTCGGGTATGTGTTGCAGCCTTGATCTTGCTCTGTTTCGCGCCTCCCTGTGGCTATCACCCGAAGTTCTAGATTGTCGACTTAGATCTGCCCTTCTCCTGCTGGATGCAGAAGCTGCCTCCTTTCTCCTGTTCAACTCAGCTGTCTGTTTTTCCAATTCCCTGGCAGCTCGTGCGAGCCTATATTGATATGCTTGCAATTCCTCAGGTGTGGCTGTGGTAGCCATTGGTTCTGTGCCGTTCATAGCTCTCGCGGCTCTGTCCCACGCTGCTTGTGAAAGTTGAACTCTATCTCGCGGCTCTGGCCCGACGTATTTGTTGCCCAGGCCTTGGCGCAGATTGGAGGGATCGACGTATGGATTTCCCAGACTGTCAAAAGCCTCAGATGTTTCCTCTTGATCTTCAATGGCGTAAATCTGATGATACTTTGTACTCAGATCTATGTTGGGTTTGGTGACATCATCGTTGAGATTGATGAGGACCTTGCCCACTGTGATAGATTTGTCGATGAAATCGTAACTGTCGACATCGCTTGAGCCATCGCTTATATATGAGTCCGCAGATGACTCAAACAACATGTCGTTGAAGATCTTGGCGAGTTTCTCTCTTGCTCTGGTGCTGACGTAACGTGTCGCCGAGGTTTCTTCTTCTCCTGACTCGGTTGACGATGCATAGCTTGAAAAATCGGAATCGACCACCGACAATCCCGACGAAATCGGAATTTCGACACGATACGATCCTTCCTTCTCGACGCGAAAGTGAAACCTTCCGAACGTCATCTCCATGGGCTCCGCCAGATACGCATATGCATCCAAACGGGAGGGTGGGTGAGGAACAAAATCGACAAGACCAGCAGCGATCTGTTTACCTCGATCCATTGTGTTGCTTGCGGTTGACGATGTCGAAGATCTTGAAGTGCCATCGAGATCAGATCCTTACGCCTCTAGTTCCCACAGACGGCGCCAATTGACAAGGTATCAACTTGTCAATGCCTATGGATTGTAGGCTAGGGTTTAGTTGGAAGTAGAGGGTAAGTAGATCTCGAAGGTTTCAGCCGAAAAGTACTCGACGATTATGAAAACTAGGGTTTGTAGACAATGATTCGATTGATTCTTCGTCCCTCGACTCCCCCTTTATATAGGAGGTGGAGCCGAGGGATTCGTGCTATACAAGTTTACAGAGTCCGGGACGGTTTCTAACTCATCCCGCCAGATTACAAATAATACTTCCTATTACAACTCTTGACTTTCCTTGATATATCTTGGGCTCCCGAATCTTCTTATTCTTCGGGTAGTGGGCCTTCAGTAAACCCTGGGTACTATCTTCGGCAGGCCCATTTGGGATGCCTATGTCACCAAGGCTTTTGATAGGCTAGAATGGAATTTCATCCTCTTAGCTCTTGCTCGTAAAGGGTTGCATGGTCATTTCATTAACCTCATTCATGCTTGCATCTCGACCCCATCTTTCTCTGTCATCATCAATGGTCAATCTTATGCAAACTTCACAAGCTCTAGAGGTGTCAGAAAGGGTTGCCCTATTTCACCTTACCTGTTTGTGCTTGCTATAAATGAATTATCCATTCAGTTACAACAAGGTCTTTCTCAGGCAACCTTAAATGGTATAACCCTTGGACCCAATTGTCCCCCAATCCACTCCCTTTTGTTTGCTGACGACTTACTCATTTGTGGAAATGCAACTCAACAGGAAGGCTTTGCTATAAAACATATTCTTCAAAACTTTTGCCAGCACTCAGGACAAATTCCAAATTGGGACAAATCAGGAATTATTTTTAGCAAATCTGTAGACATCAATACTCAAACCCAGATTAAAAACATATTCACTGTTCCTTATATTAATGAAAACTTTATCCATCTTGGTCACCCTTTGTTCTTGCCAGCAAAAAATAGATCTGAAGCTTACAACTTTGTTCTAGCAAAATTTAAATCAAAGCATTCAACTTACAAAGCAAAATCTCTCTCTCATGCTGCCAGACTAGAACTAATTAAATCAGTTTTCTCATCCATTCTTGTCTACTATATGTCTAACATCATCTTCTCCAAGAAATTTCATGCAAAAATCACTGCCATTATTAGGAATTTCTGGTGGACGGGTATTAACAGTGATCCTGATCATAAACCTTTATGCCTTGCTGCTTGGAAGAACATTTGTGCCCCAAAAAATCAGGGAGGTTTAGGCATCAAGAACCTCTCTGCAGTCAATCATGCTCTTATTCTAACATCAATTTGGAGAATAGCTGAAAATTCTCAAAGTCAAATTCATCTTATCCTAAAATCAAAATATTTCAACGATACTGCTATTTGGAGAGCTAAATCAAATTTATCAAAATCTGCCTACTGGACCTCTGTTACGAAAACTCTCCATCTTTTGCAGCAGAATTCCTTCTACCAAATTTCGCAAGGGAACATATCTATCTGGAGCACTCCTTGATATAGCTCTTGGGAAACAATTTATGATGACCTAATTATCCAGCAGCCTCAATTTAATTATCCTGCCATGGTCAAGGATCTTTGGATTCCTCACACTAAGCAATGGAATGTTGGTCTGATAGATACTCTCTTTCAAAGAAACACAGTTGAAGCTATCAAAGTTGTTAAGATCATCCCCTTTGATGAACTTGATATTCTCTGTTGGAAATTAACCACAAATGACAAATGTAACACTAAATCTGCTTATAAAGCATGTCTGCAGGCACTTTTTGATGCAGGTTCTCTTAAACCAACTCCACCTGATGATGCAGCTCTAAACCTGCTGAACAGAATTTGGGATAACAAAGAGCTGCTGCCAAGAATCAAAACTTTTGCTTGGAGAATTATAAGACGCGCCATCCCAACACCAGAAAGAGCATCAAGGTATTTCAGGCATATTTCTAACGTTTGTTGCATGTGTGGATTACAGGAGAATGACTCACGTCTGTTTTTTAGTGCACTTTTGCTAGAGCTGCTTGGTTCCATGCTCCCTGGTACTTAAGAATGGATTTAATTGCTCAAAATGCTCAAAATGTTCATACTACTGTGCTTCAGCTCCTAGCTCTTGATCACCCTCACATAAATATTCCAAACATTTTCACTTTTCTTTGGTGTCTTTGGAAGATGAGAAATGAGAAGCTCTTCAACAATCTGAATGGACAACCTAATCAAGTAATTATAAGAACTAATGGCTTGCTCAACAGCTTGCAAATTCAAAAAAATCCTACTTTACCTGTCAAGACTCCTACCACCCCTATTGAGCTATCATATTCTGGTCCAAAAATATTTGTTGATGCAGCTTGAAAAAAAAGAGCAAATGGGCAACATTCAAAAGCAGGAATTGGCATATATCTCACTTGGCAGAATGGACAACACACAAATGACGTTTTCATTTCAGCAAAGACTTCTCCAGTCTCCACTCCGACCCAGGCAGAGGCAGAAGGGTTGATAGCTGCAGCAAATATTGTTTCTTCTCTTATGTTGCAGGAACCTTTTTCTTTACAGATAATCTCAACTTGGCAAAAACAGTACAGGCGAATGGAAGAGCTAATCCAACCGTCCTCTGGGAGATCAGGCGACAAGCTGTTCAGTTCCAGGACAAATTACAACTTCTTCACCCTAGGATTATGCACATCAGCAGAACACTAAACATCATAGCTCACAACTGTGCTCAACAGGCTAAGACTCTGCCTTGAGTCTCACCTCTTTGTTCTTGCAATAATCCTGCTCATAGAACCTCTTCTTGTCCTGTAGCTGTGGCAATCAACAACAATGTATCTATCCGTACAATGTCTATGAGTAATGAAATTAGGGTGCTGAGCACCCTACCCTTGTTAAAAAAAAAGACTCTTCTTTTTTGCAAAGCCCGAACACTGACAAAGCATGCACTGTACATCCCGATCCAGAATCCCTGCCGACTGTACGTGCACACGCAAAAACGGCTGAGACAAATCCAACGGAGCTGGCGTGCCGGCCGATCCACATCCACCTCACAATCCGTGCAAGCTTCCACGGCGAGTTGGCACTTGGCGCTAGCCTAGCTTGGCTCCTACCCTGTTAATCATATCTCACTAGATTATAATGCAAACAGCAGCTGCGAGGAAGGAGGAAACAGACAGGAAACCAGAGCTGTTCTTCTCCATAGACATGGACATGGACAGGATAGGAGAATGGCTGGGCGAACGGGCGTCACGGGTAGGGCGCTCCCGTGACTCCTGGCACCTGTCTGCCCTGTCACCACGCTAATCCTCCATCCCAAACTGAATTATTTAGCTTTGGAAGCTACAGATGATATGATCTGCACGTATATGCTATGGGACAGACAGCCTTACGTGTGTCGGATTAGTGCGTGAGCGTGACGTATCGTGCGTGTCATCTCGCTCGTGGACGATGGCTCGTCTTCAACCGTACGTTCTTTTCTTTTTTCGAAGATGAAAATTGAAAAGTTCCATCTGATGAGAACAAAGAACACACGTGCAAACTTGTAAAAGGACGGCATTCTCGTGTGTCCAAAAAAATAGAACACACGGGAATGTCATCATGCGCGCCATGGATATACAACTTTGACCATATACTGGTTATGAGAAACAGCATAGATACAATGTATGGAAATCAGTATATATTTTTTCGAAATGGGAGTATATATAAATTCATCTTATATAAAATGGTTTCATACTATATCATAGCGTGCTAATTAAAATACTTATCTAATGTATGTTTCTTGTGTCCGAGACTGCGAAAAGTCAATGATGAATTGCAGTTTCCAAGTTTCTACATTCATTCCCGTCCAAGCTCTTCCACATCATTCAAAATAGGGAATGATATGGTGTTGATTTTTCAGATCAACAATACGGAGTACATCAAGTTGCAATGTACAAAAGATAAGTTCGCATTTTTTGTTGTGCGGCTTGCGCCGTAGATATTAATAGAAATACTTAACGTATAAATTTAATTATTTTAATCTTTGCTGGTTTCTTGCCACATAGAAAGAGATATTGAGAAAACAAGTGTTACTTTGTGACGCGGTCAAGAATCGCACAATCACATTATCCTCGACATAGAAATTGAGAAAATAAAAAATCAAATTAAACAATAACTCTACACAGGATTTGGTTATTGTCCCGTTGTAACTTGTAACACACGAGTATTAGACTGCTCATAGTGGGAGTAACATAGCTAGTAACATCACACATCTGAAGGCATTTTGGTGACATGGCATGTGAATAAATGAAGAAAGAGAGTGAGGTGGTAACTAGCTATGTTACCATAACATCACACACCTCAAGGCAAAATGAGTCTACAACATAATAAATGACACAATGCATGACACCACATATAAGTTACTACCCACTATGAAGGTAGTAACCTAGACTAGTAACATGACATATGATACTAGTCTAAGTTACTCCCCACAATGAGCAGCCTTATCCTAGTGGAGAATAACTGAAAAGGCCCGCTTTTGAATTAACCTGAAGCAGTATTTAATTATCCGTAGTAAAGTCTGACCATAGTTAACTTTTTCTATAAAAAAACAATTAACCGCTTTGCTCGAAACTTTGAATTTTCAAAGCACGTTGTAGCCTTCGGTTATATGCAACGATCGTGCAATAAATGTTTATCTCAAATAGTGCACACGTTGAGTACGTCTCAATTAAGCGTGTCGATTTCATCAGAAAAGAAAAGGGTCCCGATGAAGCGTGTCAACGCATATATCCCAAGTTGCGAGTTTCTTAATTTTGCAAGTGCATCGCACCGGCAGAATCCCATGAATTGTGCGGCGTGCGTCCACTCTAGCTTTTGTTTGACCGTGCATGGAACCTGCACAAGGTCAGTTTATAGTTATGATACGTAATGATATTCTTTTTTTAGATGTAGTGATATATATTTTGCTAATGCATATGCTGGTCAGGTCATCATTCATAGGATTGCTACTGATCGTGTGGTCTGGTGCCTAATCATTTTTAGCCGAACCAGGGAAGCTTCCGCATTGCATTGTAAAAAGAGAAAAAAATAATCTAGTTAATAAGATAAATCGAACCAAAAGACCATATATGTACGATTAATTAAGGAAACCCGTAAAACCCAATGACAATGGATAAGCATTGACATGTACCAACTCACGAACAACCTATGTCGCCGCCGGCGTGATAGCCTTCTTGCACAATCAACATATAAATCTTCATTTTCTCTTGCACTTCTTCCTCCGAGACTTTCTTTGATGTCGCTTCCCTTGGCAGATCTTCGAAAGATTCTGCCAACCTAAGCTCAGCGCGGATGGCAGTCGAGATGTTGCAATCTTTGTTCTTCTTATCCAGATGTCTACTAGCCCCACTCTCCGTTCGGTCACTAGCAGGAAAATAGTCTATAATCCCAGTTGGGAACGGGGGGTTCTAGTCCCGGTTATCCAAACTAGACTACCAAATCAGCACTAAAGACCATTTCTTTAGTTCCGGTTGTTCACAAACCGGGATTAAATGCCTCCACAACTGAGCAATGGGGCTGGAGGACCTTTACTCACCAACCGGGACTAAAGGCATCAACAAATCTCGAGTGCGGTCAAGCGCTGGAGGACCTTTATTTTGTATTTTCCATTTATTTATTCAGACTTTCTAGTATTTGAGTTATTTGACTAGTTTAGTGATATCTAACTACACTTAATCTCTAGTCAAATTATTTACTCATGGTTAAACTTTCTGATCGATCAACCATCTTCAAACTACTCCATCCCAAGCACAAGCACGCTTAACTTTTGAGTTCTTTCGAACAAGCTTCCAAGTACATCAACACACATTATTGATATTAGTATCATATCAATCCTATTAACTTTTTGGTCACGATATCACACTTTTTTATTTTTTATTTAAATAATTATTTGAGTAAACAAAAGAATGAATTAATAATAATCTTGAATAAATAAATAACAATAAAAATATTTATTTTTATTTATTATTTTTGGCAAAACCTCAAATCTAATTTTTTTTTATATTTCCCGTTGGCGGTTTGAGAATCTAAAAGTTGGCAAAACGAACATAGGTGGTTGAATTTGGATGTAACTTTTCGTGTAGATACATTTTTATATATTAAATATTTTTTTGAGTTCGTATACAAAAATTATAACCATTTTACCGAAAAATACAAAAATTTTGGTTAAATAAGTCGAAATTCATGTTTGTTATTTTTCATAATAACTAGATCACCTAACCTACCAACATCTGAAAGGATTTTTAATCTTGAACTTTTCTATCATTAGCTTTTGTATTTTACAAAGCTAAAAAAGTTTATCATTCTGAGCACGAACTTTTCTATCATTAACTTTTCGAAATTCATGTTTGTTTCAAAGCTATAGGGGGGTTTGGTAGCCTGTGCGCCCCTTGGCTCGCATCGGCCCAGCATTTTTCGGGCCATTTGGTTCCCTGGGCTCAGTCGCGTTCTTGCATACCATGAGTTTTAAAGCACCCCTGGGACAGGCCCCGGAGGAACGCCCAGTTTGACAGTTTCTCCAAGCCTAGGCCCTGACGAGACGAAAATCGACAACGCCGTTCCCAGCGGGAGAAGCCAAAATCCCAGCGGCGTTGCGCGGCAAAGGTAGAGGTAACCTTCCTCTTCGGTTATCCTCTCCATTACCCCCCCCCCCCCCCAAATTTTTCCTTCCCCAATTTTCGCAACCCAGATCTAGCAGTGCGCATCTACCTTCGGTCTCCGGTGTCGGACCAGGGTCCTCTTTTCCAGCCGTGGTAGAGCCCGCGCACATCTGCGGCAGCTTTCGGCCGTGTCTGTCGTCCGCAATGACGAAGGTAAGGGGAAACTCCTCTGCTCTACTGTAGTGCTAGATTCATGTTGGTAGAACTGGTTGGGTTCACTAAGACCGTTCGTAATGCATAGATCTTGTTTGAGTAGACGACCAGTTCCACCTTGTGCATCACGCCGCAGCACTCATCATTTGCATACAAGCCTGGATCCTGATGGTGCACAAGAGAGCAGTTAGGCATGCTATTTTTGCTCGTGTGAGTTACGGTCCTATGGTAAAACGAAATCAGGAGAACATTGCCAACATAAACCACATCTATAACTGCAACGACGTAGAGGCTATCCAGATTCTACGGATAAGAAGAGCCCATTTCTATGCTCTTGTGAAAACGTTCAGGACTAGAGGACTTCTGACTGATAGCATCCACACCTCTATTGAAGAATAATTCGCAATGTTTCTTCATATCGTGGGTCATAACCAGAGGTTCGGAGTCATCCATAGCACATTCAGGCGATCCACGGATACTATCTCTCGGTACTTCCAGCAGGTGGTGTACGCAATTGGGGAGCTCAGAGGTGACAATGATGCCTGTAAGGAGAATAGGCAAGAGTGGGTAGTCGCAATGTGGGAAGCCAGAGCCAACACCACCATCTGAGAAGAAGTGAAGAAGAAGAAGAAGAAGAAGAAGAAGAAGAAGAAGAAGAAGAAGAAGAAGAAGAACCCCTATAATCCCCTGTTTCCCGAACTCTATTCAATCCCCGTACGTTGAACGACCCCGTTATGATAAACTGTCATTCATAGTAGCTAGGGAGTATCGTGCTATGAACTACCATTCGTACTAGCTAGGGTTGATTTCGTGAACTGCTAGCTTCGTAAGTTTGCAACTGTCATGAATTGTGATTTATGTTCGATGGGAGGTGAGAGCATGGTAAGGCTACCCATTGTAGAGAAGAGGTAACCTTACGCATGCCTGGATGGTACCAAACAAGCCTAATCTCATCTGCATCGAGATTTTGGGTTGACTGCAGGCAAACAAACAGAAAGGCTTTTTCGGTCTAGCCGATGCAACCCGACCTACCAAACAACATGCTAATTCCGTCCCGTGGATCGTGCTGGACGCGCAGGTGTGCTTGCACCACTGCGTCACTGCCACGATTCGGACCAGGCTACCAAACGCGTTTATAATATAACAAAAACACGGTCTGGAGAACAATTATTCTGAGCTCCCATTATGCACGTACACGTACGACGACCACGCCGAGCACATATTTTTCTACAGGCTACCTACGTACTGACCGATGACAGATTTGGATGTCACCCATAACGAAATACTGAAACGGATTCTTCACCACCAGGATTACTGCTGATGACTGGATTTGGTCTCATCAATCAAAGTTAGGTAAAGTTATACCAGTCGATTGAGCCTAACATATGGGGGAAAACGGTTACGCGGCATGGTAGAGAGAGAGTCACCGAGGGAGGGTAGAATCTCTGACTCCAGGGCTCATACACACACCTTGACACGGTCTGGTCATCGACACAGACCATATGCGACCGGGCTCGCTTTTTGTCCATGCAGATGCTTCCCGTACGTACGTAGCAGCAGCTAATCACACATCCCCTGCGAGGGGTTGTGGAGATGGAGATGGACGTCTGCGAGGATTGCCAGTTTAGGTTGAGTCACTTAGTTAGGCTATGGGACATGTACAATGAGGTACCGTCAGCACCTATCATATAAGATAGATTTGGTTGATTTTTCATAAACATGTGTGCACCAAACTAAAACAGAGAAAACAGTAACATATTATCTGCAGTCAATGGCTTCATCTTCTGGATTTTGCCGGTAAATCCGGAGAAACTAGTGGTTAATTTGACCTCAGAATGGTGACCGATCACACGAAGTGAAACGCTTGTACGCGACAAGCCGGCTGCCTGCACGTCGGAAAATACCCTGTAGTTTCTGCAAGTTATGTTGTAGGGTTTGACCCGGCCGTCATTTTTGTAGTACAGGTTAATATAGGAGGTACGGCTAGTTCAACCACAAGACGAAGCCAACATACAACACCGCGGATTCACGGTCATCCAGGATTACCGGATTGCAGCTATCCAGGATTACCGGATTGCAGCTATCCACCGAGTATTCTGTAAAAAAAATAGAAAATCTTAAACCTATGTCCTTATTTACGTAGCATACATATGTTTAGCCATTTAATTGTATTTCGGTTTGACCGTAGATTTGACCGAAAAATTATGTTATGTACTAGTATAAAAATCATGTACTGCCTCCATCCCTGGATAAAGTTGAGCAAGTAATTTTGGAATGGAGGGAATACCTAAATTCATATTAGAAAAATGCCCCTAAAAGACGCTTCGTGGCTCATGCTCGCGCCCCCTTTGGGCGATGGTGGGGGCGAACCCTAGCCCATCCCCAGCACCCCCGGGTCACCTCTCGATCACCCGCCGCAGCCGGGCAAAGCCCGCGTAGAGCCGATGACGGTGGGATCTCCTCGTCCCCCGCGCTACGGTAGCCTACAGGGCAGTCGCGGCTGGAGGCGTTGGGCTTTGACTTGGACCGACGGTGCGAGGAAGCTTCTTGGTGGGCATGGTGGCTTCCGAGGGGCGCAACTGCGGAGGTTGGCGGTGAGACGCGTCGGCGACGGGATCTTCTGCAGGGAGGCGCACCGGTACGGGTCTGATCTGGGTTGCCGTGGGCGTGTGGCGGGTTGGACAGGGCTGCGTCGAGACGGCCATCTCTGGAGATGTTGGAGTCGGTCATGGCCGCTTTGGTCGAGGTGCCATGGCTCCCAAAGGGGACGAGGAAGTGGAGCTAGGTTTTGGGGTGGCGAGGCAGCCGGTGGTGGTTGCGTTGGCCGCTCGGGAGGCACCGTTGCTAGGGCTGGAGGCGATCTTCTTCGGCGGGTGGTCATCTTGGATTACCGGATTGATGCTATCCAGGATATAGTTTTCTTAAACCTATTATGTTAAAAAATAAAAAAAGTCTTAAACCTATGTCCTTATTTAACGGTTTAGGTTTGACCATCATTTGACCAAAAATATTATGTTATGTCATTGTGTAAAAATCATGTACTCTCTCCGTTCCTAGATAAAGTTGAGCAAGTTATTTTGAGAGGGAGGGAGTATCTGAATTCATATAAAAAATGCAAATAGTACATATTTATATTAAATGTGTCATGTATTCTTAGTCAAACTATTGTTCAAAGTTAAATCACCGAAAACGAGGATGACTAAAGTAGAGTCTTATTTTGTCTTATTTTTCACTAAACAAAAGCTTATATCATAAATAGCATTTTAAATATTTTTCAATGCAATCTTTCCTAGTACAACCTCCGTTCATAATCACTTTGCATTATGTGTTTAGTCAAAATTAAACTTTATAAATTTGATCAAATATTTAGAAAAAATGTCAACAACTACAATATAAAATTCACATTGTATTTGTTGACATTTTTTACTTTGGTCGTCAATATGGCCAATAACACACGTGACACTGTGCTAAAAGCGTGTTCTATTCTATTTAACTCACTAAACCCTGAACTCCGTGAGCTTTATTTGATTAGCCGATGCTGGCTTGGACATCATTGTGCTACCATGACGGCTCCAACAAGATTGCACCAGATCAAATTCTACGACACAATCTCGAGACAAAATGTGAATAGAGCGGATTTTCACCATCATTAGCACCGCAGTGGTTAGTGGAGCGCTTGAGCTGTGAATCCTCTCGATGTCATATTTGAAATATCTTTCCAACAATATGTTTTTGGTACTATCATATAGAGTATGTTTTATCTGTCAAAGTTTTGTCTCAAAATGTATTATGGGTTTATACATATAAAAATAGTTTTCTTCTTGTTGACTTAACTTAGCGTCAGAAAAAGCAATATTATATAGCAATCCTAATGCTTTCTTTTTACTACATCATTCGGCTCCAACAAGATTGCGCCGGATCATATGTTACCTTATGTCACAATCTCGAGATAAAAGGTGAATAGAACAGATTTTCACCATCATTAGCACCCAGTGTAGCTTCAGCTGTGCATCCTCTCGGTGCTAACACCTAACACGGCCCCTTTTGCGTTATTCAGCGTACACACGAATCATGCATATTGGATTTGTGGTTTGTTATCATTCGCATTGCCACGTACTTAAAGGCAAAAGTGGTGTGATCGAATACATCACACGAAAAAGCTGTGTGGTCTACCCCCGAAAAAGAAAAATAAAAGCATTTTAAGGATAAAGAGAAGTGTACAAAAAGGAACACGAATTTTGCTATAACGGCGACGTTAGATTTTTCAGCTAGATCATGGGAACGGAACACCTACAAATAAAAGGATGTGATTGGTTGATTTATCGAAGAAAAAAATTGAAGGACGTGAGAACACTGTAGTATCTTCCTTCTCGGTCGTATAGTGTAATAACATTAGTAAATAGAAGAGTACTGTATATGGGTATTTGACTCGGAGGCCCCGAGCACGGCAGACAAGCTTTATAACTCCCCGCGCTCCGTCTTCCTCCCGCTCGCTCCTCCAACCTCACGTACGTACGGTAACTCAACCTCCAAAGCCCCTCGCTAGTCATACTACACCCTGTGCGCGCGCGGCAGGCTCACCGGTTGCGCGCGCGGCGGCACGTAGTGCCATTCATGGGGAACGCTCTGGCCGGCAGGCGGCGCGTGGCGAAGGTGATGACGGTGGACGGCGCCACGTTCCGGTACAAGGCGCCGGCCACGGCGGGCACGGCGCTGCGCGGCCATCCGGGCCACCAGCTCCTGGAGTCGGACGAGGTGCGGCGGCTGGGCGTGCGCGCGAGGCCGCTGGACCGCGACGCGGCGCTGAAGCCGGGGAAGCTCTACTTCCTGGTGCAGCTCCCTCGTGGTGGTGGGGGGCGCGGGGACGCGGACGATGACCTGCGCGCCCCGCGGAAGACGTGGTCCGGTGCGCTCCACGTGGGCGCGAGGGAGCGGCTGGAGAGCCTGATGCTCTCGCGCCGCACCGTGTCGGACGTGGCGTCGCTGATGCCGTCGTCCCGGGGGGCGGTGGTGGGTGGTGGTGCGGGACTTGGCGGGGAGGGGGTGTCGGGGCGGCGGTCGTCGTCGGTTGAGGCCGGCGCGGACGGCGCGGTGCGGCTGCGGATGCGGCTGCCGAAGGCGGAGGTGGCGAGGCTGATGAAGGAGAGCCGGGACCCCGCCGAGGCCGCCGAGCGGATCATGCAGCTCTGCGTCGCCAGGGACCAGGGCGGCGGCCCCGCGCCGTCGGGGCCGGCGCGCCACGCCTCGGCGCCCGCCTCCGCGCTGTACACCGGCAAGACGGCCGTGAAGAAAGAGGTGAGCATCTTCCCTTCCCGTGACCTTGCGTGCGTTGACAGGGCTCGCCCGCCATGTTACTCCACATTCTCTTTTCCCAAACTTGCTGAGACGATAATTTGGCACCGTGCGAACCAACTCCCGAGCTCAATCAGGCATGGCCGATAAGGACGTACGTCTCCAGTAATTCCGCCCGTCTTCCTCCAACCGAAATGGCTGCACGCAGAAAACCGAAACAATCTGCCGGCGAAGCAACACCAACCAGACCATAAGTGGCAATGTGCCGAGTCTGCCAGTTCATGCCGTGGGCGTTCCAAATCGCTCTGTTGCGTGCGCGCGCCGATAAGCCCGATCACGTCGAACGAGCTGGTGAAGCTTCTTCCTCGCTCGATCCTCCTCGCCCATCAACCGGATCGGAGCGCATCTCGCGTCCCAGCAGCTGTGCCCGGCAGCTTCACGGCGCGCGGCACGTGTCCCGGCGGCCATGTGAGGGCGCCCTGCTCCGGCCGGCACGCCCAGCTTAACTTAATCCAATCCGATCCGAGCCCAATTAGTAGCACTGGAAGCCAGGTCAAGTCAATTTCGCTTCATCAGTTTCCGCTGTGCTCTGGCGCTGCGGCGGTAGGTGATGTGGTTAGCTCGATAGCTCAGGCCGCGCCACGTCAAGCGAGCGGGGACGTGCCTGAATCGTTCCTGCATGTGCACAAAAGATTCTCAGGCTTGTTTGTTTAGTGCGCTAACCACGCGATTCTACAGATTACTACTGCACTATACAGTTGATCGGTGCTAAACTGGTAATGACACGCGATTCGTGAATAGTTTAGTTGATTCCGTCACCTACGTGTCTCCGTCTCGAGGTAGGTACCTCTTCGGTTTGAATTTCCAGTTGGTTTGACCAAATTTAGGAAATTCTTTGATTCATAGAATTTGCATAGAAATTATGTAGGATTTAGATTTTATAAAAAATTCTATACCAATCGTTGCATTCATAGGAACATATGCTATACCAAATAAGCCTATAGAAATCTTCTAGCGCAAATCCTTTAACACAATTAAAGAGAATTCATCTTTCTATATGAATCAACTAGATACGACATCCTAATCATGCGTTTTTCCTAGTCAAATGGTTTTTCCTATCCGGTGAATCAAATGAACCCTTAATGGTAACTTACTAAAAGGGTAACCATCCCGTATAATTTAGCCCCTCAAACAGCTGATAGCTCGGTACCAAGTGTTCTATATGATCTCCATCCTCCGCCGGCTTCCTTTTAGAACAAATGGAGCTCGATGGTTGGATTTTTCCACGCGGCGGAGGGTACGGACAGATGGTCTGATTCCGGCGATGGCAGCAACGAGCCGAAAGTCAACATGGTCTTGAAGGGCAAAGCTTGCATGCCGTCGGTTGGAGTTTTGGGCGGAGGAATCGACATGTCGGCTAAGGGGCTATGGCTCGATTCCGGCGATGAAACTAACCTGCGAGCGAGTTAGAGTGGGGCAGGAGGACGGTAGAGATTGAGGGATCTCGGTAGAGCCTAATGGTGGTCACTAGAAGCAAGTAGCAACGCTGGGAAATGCCGTCATTTCTTCTTCCCCTTTCTCTCTCGTCACTACAGTAGTTTTGAGGGTCGACTCTCCGCTCCCGGGCCAAACCGATGCTCTCCCCGGCGGTGCTGCCGTCCGGCGGAAGCTAAGGCGAGGCGCCGGCGTCCAAATTGTAGATTTTAGATGTAGTTTGTCCTCTATGGCGTATGGGAGTAGGTCATCGGAGCTCGTCGGCTGGCTCCGATGCGTTCTGGGCGTCGTCGTCCTAGCTGCCGCGCTCTGGCAAGTGCGGCCGGTGGGGGCTTGGATCCCAGAGATCTCCGTCAATAAAGTCGGCTTCTGGAGTTATTCGGCTCGGGCGGCCCCGCACGCCACCGATCCGTCGACCTCGGCCATCTCCACCATGCTTCCATGGAGGAAGTTGGAAGAGGAGGCCGCGTGTTCGAGCTCCACCACAAATAAGTGCGTTCTTCCATCAGATCAAGTCGAACCGGCGACTTCCCTGGTTCTTCCTAGTCACCATGGTGGTGGTGGAGAATTGGGGATTCATTTGAATTCTGATCTCTTCGGATCTGGTGGATGGGGAGATGTGGTGACTGCATATGTCTTGCCGAGTGCATCCTCGATGACCTCTCGCCGATCTCGTGTCGGCCCGCCGTCGACTCTCATGGCCGAAGGCGGCCACTCCCAACTTGCACGCCATTGTCCAATACGTGGTGCAAGGTAACATTCAACTTCCGTGCTATGCCGATTCGGAGGCCCTTCAATTCCGGTGCGATAAGCTCCCGTTAGCCGATCCAAGTGGTCATGTCCCCGGTGTCGCTGTGGTAGTTCGTGGCCGGAATTTCTGCGAGCAAGGTGGAGAAGGAGCTGGACCTGGACATGATTGCTTTCTCTGTTTTAGTTCTGAGGTCCTCTATGCGATTTGCCAGGACTTGGTTGTAATTTATTTTTTCTTAGAGGTCCTGTATGTAAGTTGTATCTCCACCGCTCTATATTAATGCAATCATCTAGGTCCTTCCGGACCTATCCTCGTTCAAAAAAAAAAAAAAAAAAAAAGTAGCAACGCTGGAGAATAGGTGATGATGCGGTACCTACGAAGGAGGAGCCTATCATGACGGGGTATATTTGAAAGTCGGAGACAGCGCGGAGCAAACTTTTTACTCTTCTAAGCATATCAAGCCTTTGAAAGATCTGCTAGATCAAATTTAGCCTCTTAAAACGAAATTTGTACTCCTCTGAAGCCCCCCTTTTAGGAATCGGCTACAGGATGCCCTAAGACTAGCGCGCGTACGCAAGTCGTTGGGCCAACTTCTTGTTAGATCAGTCCTGACTCTGGGCAATTATCATGAGCCGTTGCTTTTCCCTTTTTTGGTACGAGAGGCAAAGTGACTTCATATAGTGCTTCGCAATGCTTCCCTTTCAAGCAAAGAGCTCGATCGATTGTCAAACCTTGCATAAAAATTGCCGTATTCGCCTATTCGGTCACAGGATTCGATCGACGACAAATATGAACATCTACAAATTCGTATATACTGTAAAACTGTGTAGCAAGTGTTAACACCAGCTTGCTCTTTTCCCTGCAGAAGCGGACGAGGTTCATGGCGGTGCCGGACGAGATCATCGGATGACGAAACGGAACGGCGTTTCATCGCGCGACGTTCTAATGTGTGTATGTTTTTGTCGAAATTTGCTGGGTTTGGAATATGAGAAGCTGCCGAGATACACGCATGGCTTCCTGCCTCCCCAGCAATTTCTGAACTAGGATATGCCCACCATCTCTCGTCTTCTTACCTCTCTCATGGGTACTGTAGTTTGTGTAGTAGTGCTTACTAGCAAAACTAGAAAGAAAGAAAAAATGTACTTAATCAGTTCGTGTAAATATTCCGCTGCTTAATCAGTGCTTGCATTGTTGGAAAATTAGGCACAATTTCCGTGATTAATCCCAGAATATAAAACATGATGGCAGCAACTAGTAACATGTGAAACTCAAACATACTAGATGCATTAATCAACATGAGTAGCAGCAGCGCAAACGGTACAACATCCATCGCTAAGCAGATCGAGATATGTCGCACGTACCGATCTGGTGGAGGTGGCGGTGGAGGTGTAGCAGATGATGTCGCGGCGGTAACGTTGTTGATGACAACGTTGTTGACGACGGGGACGACGGGTCGAAGTAGACGGCGTTGAAGACGACGGCAGGCAGCACCGCCCTACTTGGACGGAAGGCGACCCGTGATGAAGAGCTTGAGCAGTCGCGCAAAGCGCTTCCCAAAAACCTAATTCGCCCTCTCCCGTACAGGACCGCAAGGACGAGTGGTTCCGGAGACCTGCTCTCCCGTTCGCCGATGCACGTCGGCGAGCGGGATGGAGTAGGCTACGATGGCGGCGCAAGCAGAGAGAGGTGGAAACCCTAACTCGTTCAGTATATTTCTGCGGTAGCCGGGCAAGAGATTATATAGGCTCGGGAAACCCTAGGCAACGTGGGCCACGCCCACGTCGCACGAACGTTTCGAGTCGGTTACAGATAGCCCACGATCCGGGAGCGACCCGAACCGACTAACTGCGACGCGTCCGTCTATGACTCTGTTCGTTTTCCTGAGCTGCAAAAAGTAAGGAAAGTCTCGGCTCGAGGCTCAATCCACTCACCACGAGCGCGTCGTGTCGTGTCGAGTCGAGACGAGCGAGGAGGAGGAGGAGCGCGCGCGTGTAGCACTCCTCACTTACTAGTGGTGGAACAACCCACCTTATAAGGTGGTCTAACTTCCTCCCAACTTTTCATGTGGGACTAAACTTCCCACCTCTTGCTACTCCCTAGTGAGCTGCCACCAACTTGGGCTCAAACTCACAAGGCTTCCACTATGTGGGCTTTGACATTTATAGGAAACTCTGAAATCTAGTATGGGCCACTAAGTGTAGGCCCAATATTTCAACAATCCCCCACCAGATTTCAAATCCCCATTTAGAGATTTACCAATACTCGCTGCTTGTTTATATACCAGTGTTTCAGCGGAGACTGTTAAGTTGAACTTCCGCCTAGAACCTTAAGCTACATCCATTCACACTTGAACAATGGACTAAGCCTTGAATTGCAAGTTTTGCGTGAACAGGGTTTCACTCAAAGTCATGACCAGTACATGGCTGCCAGTAGCCTACCCCGCGGGTGAAGCATATGCGTCATACTTCGTGGTCTCTTCATGAGTTTACTAGAGATCACCCAAAATCTCATAGATTGCGACGTTTAACAATCGGACTCATATAGGTGCGTTATTTCAAGAATGCTCTGTAGGACAGCATCTTTGCTAATATAGCCAACATAAACACATTAAGGCTTGTTGCCAACCTGCCTTACATCAATTGAGAGTTGTGCATCTTCACATAGAGAGGGTTACATAATACTCTCATCAATTAAACCACTAGTTTGTTCTTCCCAGGTCCTAATTCACGGGATCTCCGATCACAAAGGTTGGGTTACCACTATGGTGTAACATCAACGGGTCTCAAACCCATCTCCCTCGATGCACTTTCTATCACATTACGTGATAGTCCCTTTGTAAAGGGATCTGCCAGGTTTTTGTCTGTTTGAATATATGTAACAGTTATTACTCCGGAGTTTCGCAATTTCCTGATAGACTTCAAACGTCTCTTGACGTGTCTTGATGACTTCGCGTTATCCTTAGAATTGTTCACTTTGACAATTACAGTTTGATTGTCACAATTCAAAAGGATTGCCGGAACAGGTTTTTCAACCACAGGCAAGTCCATCAAGAGCTCACGCAACCATTCTGATTCAACAGTGGTTGTGTCTAAAGCAAGAGTTCTGCTTCCATAGTTGACCTCGTCAATATGGTTTGCTTGCAAGATCTCCATGATCTTGCGCCACCTCCAAAGGTAAATACATACCCACTTGTGGCATACGAGATCAGCTACATCTCGAGATCCAATTCGAATCAATATATCCTTCAAGCACAATGGGTGCCCCTGAATAGTGAATCCCATAACTCATTGGACCACATAGGTAGCGCATGACCCTAGCAAGTGCATGCCAATGCTCAGGACCCGGGTTTGACATGAACCTACTCAACTTGCTAACAGCAAAAGAGATGTCGGGTCTAGTCGCGCTCGCTAAGTACATGAGTGAGCCAACAATCTGAGAATATCTCAATTGATCTATGGCAATCCTCTGGTTCTTGCGTAGTGTCACACTGGGATCATAAGGTGTTGGAGAAGACTTGCTATCAATATAGCCGAACCGGCTCAAAATCTTCTCAACATAATGGGATTGCGTTAGAGTAATCCCACTCTCGTTCTTAATTAGCTTGATGTTCAGAATCACATCAGCTTCTCCCAGATCTTTCATATCAAAACTCTTTGACAAGAAAGACTTGACCTCGTGTATTACTCTCATGTTTGTACCAAAGATCAGAATATCATCCATATACAAACATAGTATAACACCTTCGCCCCCACCATAGCGATAGTAAACACACTTGTCAGCCTCATTGACAACAAAGCCTACAGAAGTTAAAGTTCTGTCAAACTTCTTATGCCATTGCTTAGGTGCTTGTTTCAGGCCATATAAAGATTTCAGCAACTTGCACACCTTTCTTTCTTCACCTTTTACTACAAACCCATCAGGCTGATCCATATAGATTTCCTCTTTCAACTCTCCATTAAGGAAAGCTGTCTTTACGTCCATTTGATGAACGATAAGACCATAGGAGGCAGCCATGGATAGTAGTACTCGAATGGTGGTAAGTCTAGCGACAGGTGAATAGGTGTCGAAGTAATCTTCGCCTTCTCTCTGTGTGTAGCCTTTCGCTACAAGCCGCGCCTTGTACTTTTCAATAGTACCATCAGGTCTTAGCTTCTTCTTGAACACCCATTTGCAGCCCACAGGCTTGCATCCATGGGGTCGTTCTGATAGCTCCCAAGTTCCATTAGAAAGGATCGAGTCCATCTCGTTATGGATAGCTTCTTTCCAGTCATCTGCATCTGGAGATGCATATGCCTCTGCAATGGACGTGGGAGTATCATCCACAAGGTACACAATGAAATCATCACCAAAGGATTTTTCAATCCTTCGTCTCTTGCTCCGTTTAGGAGCTTCATTGTCATCCTTCTCAGTAACATTCTCATGTGATTGTTCAAAATACTCATTAGATGTACTGGACTCAGGAATTATCTCAGTAGAAATTCTAGCAATGCTATGCATATCTTTCATAGGAAACATATTCTCAAAAAATGTTGCATCACGAGATTCCATAATAGTATCAACATGCATATCAGGTACCTCGGATTGAACTACTAAAAATCTATATCCTACACTCCGAGGAGCATAACCTAGAAAGATACAATCCACTATCTTTGGTCCAAGTTTGCGCTTCTTAGTAATTGGAATATTGACTTTAGCCAAACATCCCCATGTGCGCAAATACGAAAGTGATGGTTTTCTCCCAGCCCACTCCTCGTAAGGGGTTTTATCTTTATTCTTGTTAGGAACTCTATTCAGGACATGACATGAAGTCAACAAAGCCTCCCCCACCATGCCTTTGATAAACCAGCAGTGGCTAACATGGAATTCACCAAGTCAGTCAGCGTGCGGTTTTTCCTCTCGGCAACCCCGTTTGATTGGGGTGAATAGGGAGGCGTCCTCTCATGAATAATGCCATGTTCCTCACAGAATTCATCAAAGATTTTAGGAAAATATTCGCCACCACGATCCGACCTAAGACGCTTGATCTTTCTCTCTAGTTGATTTTGAACTTCAGCCTTATAAATTTTAAAGTAGTCTAAAGCTTCATCTTTAGTTCGCAACAAATAAACATAGCAAAATCTAGTCGCATCATCAATCAATGTCATGAAATATCTCTTTCCACCTTTTGTCAACACACCATTCATCTCGCATAGATCAGAATGTATGAGTTCTAGAGGTGCCAAGTTTCTCTCCTCGGCCGCCTTGTGAGGCTTCCGAGGTTGCTTTGATTGCACACAACTATGGCACTTAAAACCTTTGGCAATGGTGAAATTCGGAATTAAACTTAAACTGGATAGCCGAGACATTAAACCAAAATTAATGTGACATAAACGAGAATGCCAAACACTGGTATCATCACTAACATTGCCACATATATGGTTCACAGACTTATTACTGAAATCAGAAAGCGAAAAGCGGAACAAGCCTCCGCACTCATAGCCTTTACCAATAAATTGTCCAAACTTGGAAACAACTACTTTATTTGACTCTAAAACAACCTTAAACCCATCTCTGCATAGAAGGGAGCCGCTAACGAGATTCTTGTTCATAGTAGGGACATGCTGCACGTTCCTCAGCTGCACGATCTTCCCCGAAGTGAACTTCAGATCTACCGTGCCAACACCACGAACAGAAGCATGTGACCCATTCCCCATCAAGACGGAAGAATCCCGGGCGATCTGGTAAGAAGTGAACATGGATATGTCAGCACACACATGAACATTAGCACCTCTATCAATCCACCAACATGGAGATTGAAATACCGAAAGAACAGTAAAGAGATTACCGTACCCATCAGCATTGCTAGCGGTCACCGTGTTGACTTGCCTCGCCTATTTCTTGCCGTCTGCCCTCACGCGACAGTCCTTAGAAAAGGGGCCAGTCTCTCCACATCTAAACCAGCTCCGAACTGCTTTGTTTATCATCCACTCCTACTAGAAGGTTGTAGTCTTCATAGGCTTATTGAAGGAGGGCTTGTTATTCCCTTTGTTCTTGCTTTGTAGGGTTTCTTCGCACCATGTTGGCGCTAGACTGACCCTCTCCTTTCTCGCATTATCCTTAGCCCGAGCTTTCTCCTCAACATCAAGAGATGCTATCAGATTTTCAAGCGATATCTCCTGTCTCTTGTGTTTGAGAGTTGTGGCAAAGTTCCTCCATGAAGGGGGCAACTTAGCGATGATGCATCCAGCCACAAACTTGTCAGGTAAGGCACACTTAAGGAGTTCAAGCTCTTTCGCAATGCACTGTATCTCATGAGCTTGTTCGACTACGTAACGGTTGTTAACCATCCCGATGTCATGGAAGCTCTCCATGATGTACGATTCATCACTGCATCGGTTGCACCGAACTTAGCATTCAGTGCATCCCAGAGCTCTTTACCATCTGTTATGTGCATGTACACATCACACAGACGATCAGCAAGAATACATAGAACGCATCCGACGAAGAGATTATTGTTTTCCTTGAACTTGTTCTGATCTTGGTCAGATATAGTTCCTTCAGGTAAACCATCAGTAACTTCGAACACTTTCAGATGAGTAAGCCAGAGCATGGCCTTATACTGCCACCTCTTAAAGTGCACACCGGTAAACTTATCCGGCCTCAGTGCATCAGAAAAACCAGCCATTGTTAACTCAGGAAATTGCCTACAATTAGGTTTTTGGATTGTTGGAAAATTAGGCACAATTTCCATGATTAATTCCAGAATATAAAACATGATGGCAGCAACTAGTAACATGTGAAACTCAAACATACTAGATGCATTAATCAACATGAGTAGCAGCAGCGCAAACGGTACAGCATCCATCGCTAAGCAGATCGAGATATGTCGCACGTACCGATCTGGTGGAGGTGGCGGTGGAGGTGTAGCAGATGATGTCGCGGCGGTAACGTTGTTGACGACGGGGACGACGGGTCGAAGTAGACGGCGTTGAAGACGACGGTAGGCAGCACCGTCCGACTTGGACGGAAGGCGACCCGTGATGAAGAGCTTGAGCAGTCGCGCAGAGCGCTTCCCAAAAACCTAATTCGCCCTCTCCCGTACAGGATCGCAAGGACGAGTGGTTCCGGAGACCTGCTCTCCCGTTCGCCGATGCACGTCGGCGAGCGGGATGGAGTAGGCTACGATGGCGGCGCAAGCAGAGAGAGGTGGAAACCCTAACTCGTTCAGTATATTTCTGTGGTAGCCGGGCAAGAGATTATATAGGCTCGGGAAACCCTAGGCAACGTGGGCCACGCCCACGTCGCACGAACGTTTCGAGTCGGTTACAGATAGCCCACGATCCGGGAGCGACCCGAACCGACTAACTGCGACGCGTCCGTCCAGGACTCTGTTCGTTTTCCTGAGCTGCAAAAAGTAAGGAAAGTCTCGGCTCAATCCACTCACCACGAGCGCGGCGCGCGCGTCGCGTCGAGACGAGCGAGGAGGAGGAGCGCGCGTGTAGCACTCCTATTCTCACTCACTTACTAGTGGTGGAACAACCCACCTTATAAGGTGGTCTAACTTCCTCCCAACTTTCCATGTGGGACTAAACTTCCCACCTCTTGCTACTCCCTAGTGAGCTGCCACCAACTTAGGCTCAAACTCACAAGGCTTCTACTATGTGAGCTTTGACATTTATAAGAAAATCTGAAATCTAGTATGGACCACTAAGTGTAGGCTCAATATTTCAACATGCATGTCGTCTCTTACTAGCGCGCGTCACCCTTCATCAGTCGTTTTCTCTTGTCTGGCTACATGTCTGCGTCCATTTGGACCCGTGATTTCGTAAGCTTAACAGCGACCTTCATGTGCGTCTTTCCCACTATCACTGCAGCCATGTGAATGGGAAGCACGAGGCCGGCTGCTCCTGGCGTTTACCCGGCGCCGTCTTCTGCCGCCGCCGTTGCCGCTGCAAACGCTTCTAAGGTGTCGTAATCTATTTTGAAGGTCACTGGTGAGTCGGCCTCGTATCATATCAGTGGCTGAAATGGGAAGCACTAGACTACGCTTCTACTGGGAAGCACTAGACTACACTTTGTTTCTCTTCAATATCTCAATGACTCGTCGAGAGCATTTTGCTGGAGATATGGGAAAGACGAGAGGATGCAGGGGTATTTAAGTACTCCCCGATGTGAAGAAGATGTGTGACCATTCATAGGATTGTGGTGATCTAATTTAGTATAGTCATTTGAAAGAGCTCGTCATTCAGCGAGTGCCCAACCCCAAACAGAACCTACAATGGGGTCATTTTTTACGGAGGTAATAGTGTGAGAGTGGTGGCAATATTTTGTTGCTTAAAAACAAATTCTGCACTTAATCAGTCAGAGAGGTGGCAATTTTATACGCATGCCTTCCTACCGCACCCAGCAATTTCTGAACTATGCCCACGATCTCTTCCCTGGTCTTCCTCCCTCACACGGGTACAGCAGTAGTACTAGCAGAACGACAAATGAAGAAAATGTACTTGATCACTTCGCGTAAAATATTCCGCTGCTTATAAAGTTATAATCAGTGTGTCATGTGACTCTTGTCTGGCTACTACCATTTCGACCGGTTATTTCCCACGCGAGCTAACAGCAACAGCAACGTACATGAGCGACCGTCCGCCGCCTGAATGCTACAAGCATGTGAACCTGAGCCACGAGGCCGGCTGTGGCTGGCATTTACCCCTCGCCATCTTGTGCCCACTGCCATCGTCACTGCAAGAGCTTTTAAGTGGTCATAATCTATTTCGAAAGTAACTGCTAATTACCCGCAAAAAAAAGTAACTGCTAATCATCAGTGACAGGAAAAGGTTTCGGATAATATGAGGACTGAGTATCTCACCGGGGCCTCCTAAATTGAGGCCGGCACTAGCCTCGGACTGTGGCTTTGGGGGTCGTCGGCAAAACCTGCCGCAGTTTGGGGGTTCGCTCCCCACACCGATAACTTCTAAATCAAGCCCCCCAATTGAGCTCTTAAATAAAACATAAAATAAAGGGAACATACAAACTTAAAAGTATGATGGTTTTTATTCAAACTTAACAAAATTTTATAGTGATTTGAATGTAATTCAAACAAAACTTGTAGATCTAATGGTGGCTGTTGAACATGCTCCAGTCTAGGGCTGGGTTGCTGTCCACCCATTGTCGCTGTCGGCATCCTCGCCACAGAAGGAGGACAAGAAGCCGTTGTAGCTCTCCTCGCCGCTAGGATCCTTGTCGATGACGTTGATGGTACCACTGTCCGTCACCAACCACCACTTCGTGTATTCTTTGTCGGCGTCTATCACACACTCTTCGTAGACAATGCATTGGTGAGCCCCGGCGAGTTTATTGGGTCGTCAGGGACGCGGAGCGCGGAGCGCCACTGGTGTCGGAGATAGGATGCAACCTTCTTCTCGTTCTCCTTTGGTGGTGGCAGCGACACCGCCTAATTATTCTCCTTCTTGGGGACGACATGGCGGAAGACGATTCCCGACGATCTTCGAGCCGGAGAAACCGGCTCGGGCTTTGGGACGCCAAGATGGAAACTCCCGCGAGAGGAGGACGAGCGCAGACAGGCGGCAACTGCATGATGTAGTGGGAGCACCTGGGCATCCCTTGCGGCATCGGCCAAGGCTTGTAGCCGTGCTAAACGAGCACATTATCGGTATTGCAGCAGCTCTAGATGACGTGGCACCCGATGCAGTTGAAGGGGCTGCCGTATAAGGATGCTCCCGCGAGGCCCTCAAGGCCAGCATCACCACTTTCTCCTCGTCCGTACCTTCCTGCATGAGGGGGAGTTGGTCCTCCATGCACTCCTCCTTGGCTTTCTCTAGACACGCGAGGCAGTCGACGCAGTCCTTGGTGTCGTCCCTCTCCTCCTCTCTCCAGACTTTGTCACCTCTGATCGTCTCGCCCTCTTCCTCATCGTCCTTCTCCTTGACGTCTTCATCCTCCTCCTTCACCGGCGCAAGCGGCGCGCCGTAGTTGTACTCGTCATCGCTGAGGAACCCCGATAAGTGCCTTAGATCCCATTCGAGATGCCAGAATGAGTCCCACTTTGGCGAGTTGATATTGTACGTGGGGTCGGCTAGGAGGTCGTGTGGCAGCAAGGCCCGGCGGCAGGCTATCTCTAGCCGCCTCTCACGGCCCCACCATGGCACCTGTGGCATGGGAAGCCGCCAGTGGCTAAGCAGACACCCACCAGCGAGGTGGATGTCGCTCCACCCCAGAGCGCACGACGTGCGGCTTCTTATTCTTCATCGACGATGAGTTGGCCACTTTTGTCAGTTAATCTAGCTTGTCAGTGTTTAAATTCAGTTAGCAGTGTCGATACACTACAAGAAAAGTTGCCATGGCCGACGAAGTTGAAGTCGCGCCGTGGTTGCTGGTGACCATGGCCGACGATTTTTGGTCTCTCCGTTGTGCATGTCAAAACGTTTTTTTTCTCGTTTTTGAGGCCACCTAGCCCGACGAAAATGGCCAAAACGTGGCGTATGGTGTCCCGGGACGTGGTGCATCTCGAAATCTCGGGTTCGCCGGCCGAGTCAACGCAAATCCGCACCGCCGAGGGATGTAGGGCCCAGATGGCAGCCTCTCTGGCATTGTTTTTTGTCTCGATCGCGCCATCTCGTTCAACGCTCTCCGATCGAGCCGTTTACGATGCAGGATCATGGGTCCCGCATGTCATCCTCTATGAACCAAAATTCTTTCTATTCTTGGATTTTTTTTTGACCCCATGATTTCTGGCTACTTCCTTTTTCTTTTGATCCCTTGCCGCCTTGGAAACGTTGAGACCGCTACTGCTAAATGGGACCCGCATGTCATCCTCTATGTGCAATCAACTTTCTTTTCTTGGAGTTTTTTTGGCACCTCATATTTGGTCACTTGCCTTTTTCTTTCGATCCCCTGCCGCCTCTCAAACGGTGATACCACTGCTGCTAAATGGGACCCGCATGTCATCCTCTATGTACTATAAAACTTTCTTTTCTTGAATTATTTTTGGCTCCTGATATTTGGTCACTTGCCTTTTTCTTTCGATCCCCTGCTGCCTCTCAAACGGTGATACCGCTGCTGCTAAATGGGACCCGCATGTCATCCTCTATGTACTATAAAACTTTCTTTTCTTGAATTATTTTTGGCTCTTGATATTTGGTCACTTGCCTTTTTCTTTCGATCCCCTGCCGCCTCTCAAACGGTGATACCGCTGCTGCTAAATGGGACCCGCATGTCATCCTCTATGTACTATAAAACTTTCTTTTCTTGAATTATTTTTGGCTCCTCATATTTGGTCACTTGCCTTTTTCTTTCGATCCCGTGCAGCCTCTCAAATGGTGATACCGCTGCTGCTAAATGGGACCCGCATGTCATCCTCTATGTACTATAAAACTTTCTTTTCTTGAATTATTTTTGGCTCCTCATATTTGGTCACTTGCCTTTTTCTTTCGATCTCATGCCACGTTTGAAACGTTGAGGAACCTACTGGCTCATGGGACCCGCATGTCATCCTCTATGTGCTATAAAAGTTTATTTTCTTGGATTTTTTTTCACCCTCTGATTTTGGCTATTTCCTTTTTGTTTTGATCCCCTGCCGCCTTGGAAACGTTGAGTAAGCTGCTGACTCATGGGACCCGCATGTCATCCTCTATGTACTATAAAACTTTCTTTTCTTGAATTATTTTTGGATCCTGATATTTGGTCACTTGCCTTTTTCTTTCGATCTCATGCCACGTTTGAAACATTGAGGAACCTGCAGGGTCATGGGACCCGCATGTCATCCTCTATGTACTATAAAAGTTCATTTTCTTGGTTTTTTTTTCACCCTCTGATTTTTTGCTATTTCCTTTTTTCTTTTGATCCCCTGCCGCCTTTGAAACGTTGAGGACTCTGCTGGCTCATAGGTCCCACATGTTAGCCTCTATGTACAATCAAGTTTCTTTTCTTGAATTATTTTTTGATCCTGATATTTTGTCACTTGCCTTTTTCTTTCGATCTCATGCCACGTTTGAAACGTTGAGACCGCTGCTGCTAAATGGGACCCGCATGTCATCCTCTATGTACAATAAAACTTTCTTTTCTTGGATTTTTTTTGGCACCTGATATTTGGTCACTTGCCTTTTTCTTTCGATCTCATGCCGCCTTTGAAACGTTGACTAAGCTGCTGGCTCATGGGTCCCGCATGTGATCCTCTACGATAATAAAAGTTTTCTTTCTTGGAGTTATTTTTGACCCCTAATTTCTGGCTATTTGCCTTTTTCTTTTGATCTCCTGCCCCCTCTGAAACGATGAGGACGCTGTTGGCAGGTCGGTCCCACATGTCATGCACTCATCCTCTATGAACAATAAAAGTTTCCTTTGATGGATTTATTTTGAATCCCTAATCAATTTCTGGATATTTCCTTTTTTTTCTTTTGATCCCCTGCCGCCTTGAAATCGCTGAGGATGCTGCTGCCTCATGGGTCCCGCATGTCATCCTCTTATAACGAAAATGTTTCTTTTCTTGGATTTTTTACCAACAGATTTTTTGGTTTATTTTTTTTCTTTCCATCCCCTGCCGCCTTTAAAACGTTGACGACGCTGCTGGCTCATGGGTCCCCGATGTCAGCCTCCCCGTACAACAAACATGTGATATCTTGATTATTTTGCAGACAATAAACAGTGTATTGCGCTCTGAGCTATTTCAAACGGATAAATTAAATCTTTATTTTTACATAAACAAACTTATATGTTGAATCTCCTTTTTTTGTTTTTGCGAAGCATAGGACTTTCCTGTTTTTTTTTTAGAAAATTCCGAACTTTCCTGTTTTGGAGTGGGCTGAAATTGTACTAGTCAAAAGGCCAAGCAGGATAGTTCGAAGGTCCAGATGTCCAGATGCAGCCCAATTGAAATCTTTCTTCTTGGATTTTTTTTCACCCCCTGATTTCTGGCTACTTCATTTTTCTTTTGGTCCTGTGCCGCCTTGGAAACGTTGAGACCGCTGCTGCAAAATGGGACCCGCATGTCATCCTCTATGTACTATAAAACTTTCTTTTCTTGAATTATTTTTGGCTCCTGATATTTGGTCACTTGCCTTTTTCTTTCGATCCCGTGCAGCCTCTCAAACGGTGAGACCGCGGCTGCTAAATGGGACCCGCATGTCATCCTCTATGTACAATCAAGTTTCTTTTCTTGAATTATTTTTGGCTCCTGATATTTGGTCACTTGCCTTTTTCTTTCGATCTCATGCCACGTTTGAAACGTTGAGGAACCTGCTGGCTCATGGGACCCGCATGTTATCCTCTATGTGCTATAAAAGTTTATTTTCTTGGATTTTTTTTCACCCTCTGATTTTTGGCTATTTCCTTTTTCTTTTGATCCCCTGCCGCCTTGGAAACGTTGAGTAAGCTGCTGACTCATGGGACCCGCATGTCATCCTCTATGTACAATCAAGTTTATTTTCTTGAATTATTTTTGGATCCTGATATTTGGTCACTTGCCTTTTTGTTTCGATCTCATGCCACGTTTGAAACGTTGAGGAACCTGCTGGCTCATGGGACCCGCATGGCATCCTCTATGTGCTATAAAAGTTTATTTTCTTTATTTTTTTTCACCCTCTGATTTTTGGCTATTTCCTTTTTCTTTTGATCCCCTGCCGCCTTTGAAACGTTGGGAAAGATCATGACACAAGGGCCCCGCATGTCAACCGCTATGAACAATAAACTTTCTTTTTCTTTTGATCTCAAGACGCATTTGAAACGTTGAGACCGCTGCTGCTAAATGGGACCCGCATGTCATCCTCTATGTACAATAAAGTTTCTTTTCTTGGATTATCTTTGGCTCCTGATATTTTGTCACTTTCCTTTTTCTTTCGATCTCATGCCCCTTTGAAACGTTGAGTAAGCTGCTGGCTCATGGGTCCCGCATGTCATCCTCTACGAACAATAAAAGTTTTCTTTCTTGGAGTTATTTTTGACCCCTAATTTCTGGCTATTTGCCTTTTTTCTTTTGATCTCCTGCCCCCTTTGAAACGATGAGGACGCTGTTGGCAGGTCGGTCCCACATGTCATCCTCTATGAACATTAAAAGTTTCTCACATGGCTCCTGATATTTGGTCACTTGCCTTTTTCTTGCGATCTCATGCCACGGTTGAAACGTTGAGGAACCTGCAGGCTCATGGGACCCGCATGTCATCCTCTATGTACAATAAAACTTTCTTTTCTTGGATTTTTTTGGCACCTCATATTTGGTCACTTGCCTTTTTCTTTCGATCCCCTGCCGCCTCTTAAACGGTGATACCGCTGCTCCTTAAATGGGACCCGCATGTCATTCTCTATGTACAATCAAGTTTCTTTTCTTGAATTATTTTTGGATCCTGATATTTGGTCACTTGCCTATTTCTTTCGATCTCATGCCACGTTTGAAACGTTGAGGAACCTGCTGGCTCATGGGACCCGCATGTCATCCTCTATGTACTACAAAAGTTCATTTTCTTGGTTTTTTTTTCACCCTCTGATTTTTGGCTATTTCCTATTTCTTTTGATCCCCTGCCGCCTTTGAAAGTTGAGGACTCTGCTGCCTCATAGGTCCCACATGTTAGCCTGTATGAACGATAAAGCTTTCCTTTCTTGGAGTTTTTTTTACCCCCTAATTTCTGGCTACTTTCTTTTTCTTTTGATCTCAAGCCGCATTTGAAACGTTGGGACAGTTGCTGCAAAATGGGACCCGCATGTCATCCTCTATGTACAATAAAAGTTTCTTTTCTTGGATTATGTTTCACCCTCTGATTTTTGGTCACTTGCCTTTTTCTTTCGATCTCATGCCGCCTTTGAAACATTGAGTAAGCTGCTGGCTCATGGGTCCCGCATGTCATCATCTACGAACAATAAAAGTTTCCTTTCTTGGAATTATTTTTTACCCCTAATTTTTAGCTACTTCCTTTTTCTTTTGATCCCCTGCCGCCTTTGAAACGTTGAGGATTCTGCTGGCTCATGGGTCCCACATGTCAGCCTCTATGAACAATAAACCTTTCCTTTCTTGGAGTTATTTTGACCTCTAATTTCTGGCTATTTCGCCTTTTTTAAAATCCTGTGTCGCCTTGAAAACGTTGAGAATGCTGCTGCCTCATGGGTCCCGCATGTCATCCTCTCAGAACGATAAATGTTTCTTTTTTTTGGATTTTTTTACCAACTGATTTTTTTTTTCCGATCCTCTGCCGTCTTTAAAAACGTTGACGACGCTGCTGGCTCATGGGTACCCGATGTCAGCCTCCCCGTACAAGAAACTTGTGATATCTTGATTATTTTGCAGACAATAAACAGTGTATTTCGCTCTGAGCTATTGCAAACGGAAAAAAATAAATCTTTACTTTTAAATAAACAAACTTATATGTTGAATCTCCTTGTTTTTTGTTTTCGCGAAGCATAGGACTTTCCTGTTTTGGAGTGGGCTCAAATTGTACGAGTCCAAAAGCGTCCAGCATGATAGTTCGAAAGCCCAGACGGCCAGATGCAGCCCAATTGAAATCTTTCTTTTCTTGGATTTTTTTGAGCCCATGATTTCTGGCTACTTCCTTTTTTTTTTTGGAAACGCTGAGAACGCTGCTGCAAAATAGGACCCGCATGTCATCCTCTATGTACAATAAATTTTTTTCTTGGATTATTTTTGGCTCCTGATATTTGGTCACTTGCATTTTTCTTTTGATCTCATGCCGTCTTTGAAACGTTCAGACCGCTGCTGCAAAATGGGACCCGCATGTCATCCTCTATGTACAATAAAAATTACTTTTCTTGGATTATTATTTTTGGCCCCAGATATTTGGTCACTTGTCTTTTTCTTTCGATCTCATGCCATGTTTGAAACGTTGAGGAACCTGCAGGCTCATGGGACCCGCATGTCATCCTCTATGTACTATAAAAGTTCATTTTCTTGGGTTTTTTTCACCCTCTGATTTTTTGCTATTTCCTTTTTCTTTTGATCCCCTGCCGCCTTGGAAACGTCGAGTAAGCTGCTGCAAAATGGGACCCACATGTCATCCTCTATGTACAATCAACTTTCTTTTCGTGGCTACTTTCTTTTTCTTTTGATCTCAACTCTCAAGCCGCATTTCAAACGTTGAGACCGCTGCTGCAAAATAGGACCCACATGTCATCCTCAATGTAAAATAAAAGTTTCTTTTCTTGGATTATTTTCACCCTCTGATTTTTGGCTATTTCCTTTTTTCTTTCGATCCTCGCCGCCTTGGAAACGTTGAGGATGTCGCTGCCTCATGGGTCCCACATGTCATCCACTATGAACAATAAAAGTTTCTTTTCTTCGATTTTTTCACCCTCTGCTTTTTGGCTATTTCCTTTTTCTTTTGATCCCATGCCGCCTTGGAAACGTTGAGGATGCTGCTTCCTAATGGGACCCGCATGTCATACTCTATGTACGATAAAAGTTTCTTTTTTTGGATTATTTTTGGCTCCTGATATTTGGTGACTTGCCTTTTTCTTTCAATCTCATGCCGCCTCTCAAACGTTGAGTAAGCTGCTGGCTCATGGGACCCGCATGTCATTAACTATGTACAATAAATTTTCTTTTCTTGGATTATTTTTGGCTCCTGATATTTGGTCACTTGCATTTTTATTTCGTTCTCATGCCGTCTTTGAAACGTTCAGACCGCTGCTACAACATGGGACCCATATGTCATCCTCTATGTACAATGAAAGTTTCTTTTCTTGGATTATTTTTGGCTCCTGATATTTGGTCACTTGCCTTTTTCTTTCAATCTCATGCCGTCTTTGAAACGTTCAGACCGCTGCTACAACATGGGACCCATATGTCATCCTCTATGTACATTAAAAGTTTCTTTTCTTGGATTATTTTTTGCTCCTGATATTTGGTCACTTTCCTTTTTCTTTCGATCTCATGCCGCCTCTGAAACGTGGAGTAAGGTGCTGGCTCATGGGACCCGCATGTCATCTTCTATGTACAATAAAGTTTCTTTTCTTGGATTCCCCCCCCCCCCTGATTTTTGGTCACTTGCCTTTTTCTTTCGATCCTATGCCGCCTTTGAAATTGAGTAGGCTGCTGGCTCATGGGTCCCATAGGTCAGCCTCTATGAACAATAAACCTTTCATCTGTTGGATTTATTTTTTACCCCTAATTTCTGGTTATTTACCTTTTTCTTTTGATCCCCTGCGGCCTTTAAAACGATGAGGACGATGCTGGCAGGTCGGTCCCACATGTCTTCTTCTATGAATAATAAAAGTTTCCTTTGTTGGATTTACTTTCGACCCCTAATTTCTGGCTATTTGCCTTTTTTTTCTTTTGATCCTCTGCCGACTTTGAAATGATGAGGATGTCGCCGGCGAATCTGTCCCACATGTCAGCCACTCTGAACTATAAATGATTCCTTTCTATGATTTATTTTTGACCCCTATTTTCGAGATACTTGCCTTTTTTTTTGGATCTCCTACCGCCTTTGAAATGTTGAGGACGCTGCTGGCTCATGGGTCCCACATGGCATCCTCTTTGGACGATAAACCTTCATTTCTTGTTAATGACAGGTTTTTCTGTATTATTTTTGCAGACTAATACAAGCTCTTTCGCTCCAAGATCTTGCAAGTTAATAGAATAAATCATGGAATTATTAGGATATGTTTTAAATTTCAAATCCACTTTATGAATTTTTTAAAAATACCGTGATCCGTGTGGGTATGGAGCGATCAAGGATTTTCATATTGGCCATGAGCAGTTTCAAAAATTGCAACCGGATAATTCTAAATAAATAAAAACAACTTTTATGCAGAATCTCCGTGTTTTTGTTTTTTGCCATCATAGGATCTATGGTTCATTAGGAAAGGGCCGAAATTGCATGAGCAGAAAAGCCCATTTCTAGTTATTGGGCTTCGACAGCCTGAGCAAGTAGGCCTATAGCAAATACCATGTAGATGGCCGTTGGAACCCAAAAGTATTTGTTGCCTAGACTTAGAAAAAGTATTTGTTGCCTAGACTTAGATGCCAAACTCAGGCACTCAGCCTTATTGACATGAACCTTGCTATGCACACGACAATTTCAGTCCGATCCGTGTACGCAACACAAGATCAAACCCAACGTGTGAGGAAGCAGGTGGCAGACACCTCCGTATGCTCAATCGTACACATATCATATAGGAGTTGTCGTATGTACATTAGTTCCGTATTGACATGTTTGTTTCTTTGGTTAACATGTGGGGTCCGCACAGTCACCTAGGTCGCACATCAACTTCTTTGCTCATAGTTGATGCATGTTTAGTGGCCTGCAAAGAAGAATCGCTGCCCCCTGTGGATGTACTTTACCCTTTAGCGGCGAAAAAAATAGGAATGGTCCTCTCATGACTATGATCAACAAGAGGTGGCTATATTATAAAGGACGTACACACATTGTAATTATAGTGCTGAAATAAAGTCAATCCTAAAACAGCCATGCATGGGTTATAATATGAAGGCAACACGAAATACAAAAGCAGGGCAGTGTTCAAATAAACTGATTCAAACTAGTACATACTAAAAACAGTGTACTACTTCTCAACACTTCAAGCATAATAAAAAAGTGTGTCAATGTTTTTTTAAAGGTAACACCGAACGGGCAATGTTTAAAGCAGGCTTAAACCACATAGCCGCTTGTCGGACACTACCCCAACTATCTCTGGGAAGGCTGATAACTCCCACAGTCTCACCTTCATCTGGCTAGAGGTTGCAGCGCAAAATTTTAGGGTATTGATTATGAAGATACTTCCGGTATGCCGTGTAAACGCAGTTTTTCCTCATGAATGGAACCAATGTGCCATCAGGAGCTTTGGATTCACGCTTCTTCAGGTTGGCAATGATCGGGTAATTGAGTCCGAGGAACAGAGAGTGGTCGCCGAGGCTGTTAACCTGCCTCCAATGAAAGTCCCATGCACGTGCTGCAACGAACAGAGATATGGGATCCTGCTCAAAGATGTAGGTGGCAACAGGAGGATACTGCCGTAGCTGAAGCCCATTAGCAGCATAGGGAATGTCAGGAGGTACTTCAGCATTGGCAATCCCAATGTTGTTTACTGTAAGGATGATCATCAATCGCTTGCCATCAGCAGTTGGAGCGAGGAACCACGCATACTGCTGATCATCCACCACCGGTGGCGGGATTATGAACATGGACATCGGGTTTTCTGCAATATTAGAAATGGAGACGAATAGGGTGTTACTGGCAACCATATTCAAACAGCAGCACTGTTCATCGTGCATGCTCACAGTATAAATACGACTATGTAAGCTAAGGACATTGGTCATTCATATGTTCAAATCGAGTGTCCAATATATCAGTTATACTGCATGCATCCCACGAAACTAGTCTTAACTTCGCCAAAACTAGACACTAGTTAGTGTATACACAGTTATATACTACCTCTGTCCCACCGAAAGTGTCTGAGATTTGTCCAAATTCAGATGTATCTAGACAGTGAAAGCATATAGATACATTCAAATTTTGACAAATATATCATCTTAAGTTTAAGTCCTGTGTTGTAGTTAATTCCCTTTGTCTTAAGTGATCCAACGGTGTATATGATTAGATATTTGTATACAATATAGGAGTACAGACAATCTACCAGTTGGTCCAGTTTTAAACTGAGTATAGAGCTTCAATCATGACCCTTAGAGTGCTAAATCTAACGGTGCACAACAGCAAGATTCTCTGTGAAGAGTGCACATAGCTAACTCTACAATATTTTAGAACCATCACGTGAGCCTTGGGTCTACCCCAAAAAATGACCAAATATCTGAAACCCCTGAAGCATAGGAATAACCCCATTCAAAGAAATCGCTATTCAGCACTGCTACATGGATCAATGGAAGGTTCTTACTCTCAAGGAAACATCAAAGGAAAAGGTAGATAAGAAACGAGTGAGTGTTAGATGTACACATATTTTTAATTTTTTATTTGTTCCCTTCGTTTGCCGACTGATGGGAAGAAACATCATTTTTTGTAGGACCACTCTTGTTTTCGTATTTTATATATGCATTGTTGGCAATATTTTCTTTCGAAAACCATGAATATAGCTCGAGCTACATGTAACATGGTTTTTGAAAATTTTGAGAGCTGTATTTTGAAGTTCCAAAGAAAACGGAGATTAAATACGGGTGTCAACAATGTTGTGTTCTACCAACATTCAAATGTCCAAATCAAAATATCTTATATTTAAGGTTTTGCAACAACAACAAAATCTGACATATATTTTCCAATATTTTGTAACTTCAAAATCTATCAGATTCTGTCATTTTTGTGCGGCCCGAATATAGGGTATCTCAATTTCAGATTTTACACTCTGGTAGAATAATACATTCTCTACATCTATTTTTTTTAGATTTTTTATATATTCTTTCAAAACTTGCGAAAGGCATGCTATAAATATTCTTTTGATTATCAAACAGAATCTTTAATGGTTTGACGTGCATACATACTAGTAATACAAAAATATAAAAGTTCTCACCTTGTACACATTTTGTTGATTTTTTTGGAATGAATACAACATTCAATTTGGTAGATAGAGTACTAAACATTTCATGGGAAACTTAAAGCAGCTTGCCAAATAAAGGCTAATAGAAAAAAATAGAGGTATGACAGGCATAACATCCACGATGGGGTTGAAATATGCATAAGCTTCGGGCAATTTGGCAAAGAAAAATCTAGCCGGATAAAGAACAGAATTATAAAAGGTACAGGTTAATCTAAGTAAATTAGGCATAACAAGTATTTCATTCTTGTTTAGTAAATAATTGGATTTTGATTGAGTTACTTTTCTAAGGGAAAAAAGGAGAAGACATATATTCAAGACACTTTTGGTGGGACGGAGGGAGTAAATCAAAAGTAAGAAAAAGTTATAACATGTTTCATGAGATGGAGTACTAAATAACGGCCATATGCATCTCTTCGATGCAGAGGCCGGGGTACCTCGCCCTCTATTTCGAGCAAAAATCAACTAGTTATATGAAACAATGGGTGTAAAAGTTAATCAAGAAGGGTGCCTTCATTGTGCTACGTTAACATTTGAGATACTTGTTAATTACATCCATATTCTGCAGTGGATAGAGTTACTAATTCAGGATTGCATTCACATACGGAGTATACTATGTTTGCTGATGACTGATTAGTACTAATTCATTGCAAGCAACGGTTCATTCATATTCAGATAAAGGATGTGATTGTTAAGTCATATACTTATGAAAGTCCTTATGCATCTTTCTGATGCAGATGGCGGGGGTCTCTCGTCCTCCTTTTGGAGCAAAAATCAATTAGTTATATATGAAACAATGGGTGTAAAAGGTTATCAAAAAGGGTGCCTTCATAGTGCTACCTTATCTTTTGAGATACTGGTTAATTACATCCATATTCTGCAGTGGCGTAGAATTACTAATTCAGGAATGCAATCACATACTGAGCATACTATGTTTGTTGGTGACTAATTAGTACTAATTCATTGCAAGCAACGGTTCATTCATATTCAGCAAAAGGTGGTGTGATTATTAAGTCATTTATGAAAGGTAAAATATAAACAAGGTAGTTCATGAATAACTTCATTGATTAAGGCAGTGTATCATGCAATGCAACATAAGGACTGAAAAAATACCATTTGGGGTGTCCCAAAGAAGACGTCCAGCCCCTAATTTCGTCCACCGCAAAAACTTGGCCACCGAGTTCAATGGCATCACGAACGCCGGCACAATTTGTTCAGGTGTAGGGTTCTTCAGCATTCTCCAGTCGCCACCCCCTTCAAGGTAGAAAATCCTTTTGTCGAACAAGGCGATGAGCTTGTAATCTGCGTACCTCCCACCTTTTGTGGGCATTTGGCAGATTACAATCTTCAACAAATTAATTGCTCGACTCCAGCAAAGATAGTATAACCAATCTTTAGTAGCAGGTTGATATGTAACACCATGACCAATCTTCGGATCAGGTGGGGATGGAAGGGGGATATGTCGCTTGGTGTAGACGTTCACAAGGCACCACTGGCACCCATGATGATCGGCGGCGGCGATCCAGTCGCCGTTCGCGCCAAGCCATTTTCTGTCGTGCATGAACGGTAGGGTGACAGAACGGCGAGGATGGTCGAGGGGCACCAGGTCGTACACGGTAACATGCAGACGAGATGCTATCGCCACGAACCAGTGTTCATCGAACCAATAAGCAGGCGGAGGCATCAGCAGGCAGGGTTCATCCCAATGGTGCATCTTACCTTCATCATTGCTGATCTGGTCGTAGAGCTCCCTGGAACATGCGGCAAGTCGGACGGTGTAGGTAACGTCCAGATGCGCAGCGATGAGGTCGATGTTGTCGCCGGTGAGAGCCTCCAAGTGGCCGTCCCCGCCGCCCCGGCAAAGCCTTGAATATTCCATCACGTGAAGATGGATTTAGGTGGATGGCGGATGCAACTGCGCTTGGGGTTTTCGGAGGAGAGGGCGAGCGCTATGGAAGGAACGATGCGCGCCGCGGCCGGCTGGGGTGAGGAGAGAAAGGTATAGTACTAGGGATGCGGCGTGGTGGGGATCGAGATCCCAGCGTGCGCGTGATTCTGGGAGGGTGAAGAAAAAGATGATAGACATGCAAGGGGCAAAACCTAGGCAGTACTCTAGGCTGCTGCTGCTGCGACTGGGCGCCGATTTGACAGTTGGTAGATGGTAGACTAGGACGCCACCCATCTATAAATTTGCGACGACTTTTGGTGCAGTGATGTCTCGTCACATCAGCTTGAGCAGAAAGGTTTTTTTTTACAGTTTCCAATACGATATATTTTTCGCCGCTAATCGTAGTACTCTATGCCAGAGACACGTACCTTAACACGTGGGCAGCATGCAACCGCGCGAGCACCAAAATAAAATGAGAGATGTTTTAGAGCAGAACTTCATTTTCAATGCATTCCTAGCTTGGTTTGGAAACCGGACGGAGCTTCAGTGACTTGATGCTTCCAAGTCTCATTGTGACTAGGTGCCACTATCTACCATCCATTCATGATCCAACGTTTCAAACTATCTGTTATTTCGAAGCTAAAAAAGAAAAACTATTCAGAAAATTTTGAAAAAAAATCCAGTAATATGTAGATGCCTTGTTTTAAAATCTATGAATATTTCATCCCATTCGGACGACTAGCTTGTGATTAAAAAGCTTCTTACGTATTCGAGCACTAGTTTAAACTAAATATATATTTGCTCACAAACCTATGATTCAAATCGAATGAAACTCCACCAAAATATAAATCGAAATATGCATGATTTACTGCAATGTTGAGCGGTTAATTCAATCCCACGAAAAGATAATATGCTCCAAGACCAAAAGAATCTCTTCCCTAGCTTATCTGAACATAATCGATGTTGTCCTTAGAGAACATCTTGCAGCCTCAGTAAAGCCTCAGGTATGAACAAGAAGCATTTCCATTTACAGATCACGGTAAGAACCACAACCCAGGATCATCCTCATAGCCTATATCATCAAGGTTGCCCTCCAAAATGCTTATGTTTTTGGAAAGTTTTCTTGACGTTAGGGAAGATTCTGAAGGGCTTAGCTTCGCTACAATAGCAACAAATGGAAAATTTTCGCCGCTAAAAAGAGTATCCCGCCATTTTAATATACACTTATTAGTAGTTGATCAATTGTGCATTGCAAAACACAAAGTTCAAATCAAATGTGCAACATACCAACAGAAAGTTAACTCGCAGTTTTACGAGCACATGGCGATATTAAGGTGATGAAGCAATATAAACATCAAAAGAAGAGGCAGAACAAGATCTCCTACTCAGGGGAACTCTTGCTGGACGCCGAGATATAGGTCGCTAGCTGTGCACGGAGATCCTCCTTCTCCTTGATAATCGCCTTAAGGACGGCGGTTTGTCCGCGCATTAGCACCCTCGAGATCTGCCTCTTGAGCTTTAATTTCAACCTCTGTTCCATGAGATACTTGATGAGGTTGCTTCCAGTATCCATCCATGTGACGCTCTTGTTGTTCAGTTCCACCCGCAGGCGTTCCGTCGCTTAAGCATGTCGACGTATCACGCAAGATAAAAGGAGATCTCCTTCTCCAACGCCAAAACTCTGTGAAGACGATCACACTCCAGGGTGAGGGAGTGTTCATTCTCCAGCTGGCTGCCTATGTGGGCCTTGTTCTCCTCCTTTTGCTACAACAATCATTGTATGAAAAAAAAAGAAATCAACCCATTCATATATGAGTATTAATTACCCGCAAACAATAGGAGTACTAATTTCTAGCATGGATATTGATAAAGGAATGGACAACACTCGGACGCTCCAAAAATACCACACGGTTCATCAAGACATAATTAATCGGAAAGCAGTGATTACATAAACTATAAAAAAACAAGTGGACAGAGGCATACAGCCTACCTGGCTTGGCCGGGAAACGGGGCCGAACTTAGCATCGGACGGCCGGACTTGGGGCGCCACCATCGTTGTGGTTACCGGGGAGACATTTGAACCGCCGGCCCTGTGAGATGTAAATAAATGTAAAAACGGTTAGAAAATAAGAATCAACTGAAGGACACCCCGCTAGAAACTTACCCGGACGAACCCTCGCCCTTGATGGTGGTGTTTGCATCATCATTATTCATCAATGTGACGCTCTGGTTATGCAGTTCCACACAAACGCGGTTCTGCTCATTAAGCCTGTCAAGCTCGGCAGTAAAGGTATTGATGCCTTGCTGAAGATAAAGGCAGATCTTGTTCTCGGACGCCAAATCTACGTGAACAGGCTCAAACTCCGGGGTGAGGGAGAGTTCATTCCCCAGCTGGCTGCCTATGTGGGCCATGTTCACCTCCATTTGCTGGCACGATCATTGTATGGAAAAAAAAGAATCCAACCAATTCATATATGAGTAATTGCACGCAAAAAAATAGGAGTACTACTAATTTCTAGCACAGATCTTGATACATGAATGGACATCACTTGGACGCTCCACAAATAGCACAGTGTTCATCAACACATAATTAAAAGGAAAGCCGTGATTACATAAACTATTCCATCCGATCCCTTTTAGTACTCCGTAGTAGTAGTTAACACGGATTTAGTAAATTTGTATTCTCCCTCTGATCCCTTTTAGTTGACTCGGATTTAGTATAAAGTTGTACTAGTACTAAATTTGAGTCAAATAAAATGGATCGGAGGGAGTACTAAATCTGAGTCTATTAAAATGGATTGGAGGGAGTATAAAAAAAAACAAGCTGGGAGTATACAGCCTACCTGGCTTGGCCGTGAAACGGGGCCGAACTCAGCTTCCGACGACCGGACTTGGGGCGCCACCGTCGTGGTGGTTACCGGGGAGACGTTTGAACCGCCGACCCTGTGAGATGTAAATAAATGGAAAAAACAGTTAGAAAATAAGAATGAACTGGAGGACACGCCGCTAGAAACCTACCCGGACGAACCCTCGCCCACTGGCTCTCTCTCCGTCGAATAGAGGATAGACTGCTCTGCGAGAATGCTCATGCGATCATAAGTGGCCATACAACGACGCGCTAGCTGGCTAGATGTCAAGTTTTTCTCGGCGGTCCTAGTCCTCATCGTCTTCCCTAGGATATCCTGCCGCCGGGCCGCCCGGCTCAATGGAGCCATGGCTTGCGAGGTACTTTACTAGTTAGGGTGGAGGGCTGGTGAAGGCTAGTTACTAGCTACCAGGACAACAGAAAGAGAAGAAGGGTGGAGGGCTGGTCAAGGCTAAATCTTACATACACCCAGAAAAGACCATCGTGCCCTCGCGGGGCTTCTGAGCAATTATAGAGACGTGTGTTCTCAAATGGGCAAGATAGGGTACCTTCCCGAGGAAGCATCTAGCACCCAAGCCGATGGACTGCGCGTTGAACAATGGTTACAGTATGTGTAAAAAGAAAAGATAACAAGGGAAATGCTGACGGGGGTCCAGAGGTGCATTTAATCGGACATGGAATTCCATATTTTATTACACCATAGAGTATGTGAACATAAACACAGAATACAATCAAGCGCTTAGTGTTTACATAAAGGGCCCTAACTGAAGATAGGAAACGCAAGCAAGTCCCTCTCAGCCAAATAAGATCATATATCGTCGTTAGGGCCGCCCTGGTGAATCCTCTGAATGAAAAAAGCCCATAGTTGGCAACCTAAACCCGCCGCTCTAGTCCGAATAGGAACTTCCGTCCGACGAGAACCTTTTGACAACAAAAATTAATTAATTCAGTACTGCATAAACCGCAATTTCAATTAGATAAACACGAAGATTAAGATAGACGCATGTATCACCTGGCGATGCGAACCCAGATAGTCAGCTCCGTGCACGGTTGAAACCATTGCAACGACCACTCTAGTTCCGACGCTTTGGCGGCGCCCGACGTGGTCGTGTTGCACGCCAGAATAGTGGTCGTATGGTTGGGGCGCATTAAACCGATCTCAGAGCGATTAGGTGATGGCTTGCCGTGCGACGACATACTCACCTTGTACTCCGGCCACACGCACGCCGCCGACCTAACGCACTCAATGGATAGGCTGGCCAGCACGCATCCATTCTCCGTATGGACTTGCGTATATGTGTGCCAGACGAACACGGTACCATCGTTCCCGTAGAAGATGACAGGACGTCTTGGCTCTGGCGGTGCCAGCACCGGGATGATGAACGCCATCGCGGTGCCGTACGGGATCATGTTCACACAAATTGAATGGATTTCTCTGAGGTGGGCGATGAGCGCTGCTGGCGAGGCGGCGAAGTCGCAGCCAGCCTCTGTGCAGTCGCACGGGCCGTGCGGGCACGCGAGCTCGTGGTCGTGGAGCCTATTGTAGGCGACCACACTCCCGCACCCGTCGTGGGGGCACTCCATCCTCTTTAATCTGCTTTGAAGAGGATATTGATGGGGAGGGGAGGGGAGGGGTGAGTGGAGAAGAAGGATGGTGGTGGCTTTATTAATTTGGGCCTCACCGTCCCACAAGTTTGGCTAAAAAAGGTGACGCTAAATGTTTCACTGTCTATGTTTTCACACGCAGTACACCTTATATGATGGCCAAAAATGGGATATGAAGATTTTCTCGAAATATCAAAAAAATTAGATTTATGTTTGACATATGTGTGATGTTACTCAAAATTGAACTACATGTTACAAATGGACGGTCGGCAATTTTGAGGGAAGAAAATGAATTTTAAATATTGAAATACTTTGAGTGTCTCTGTGTGAAGCCTTGCACTAAGATCATAGAAATTTCCATTACCCTTGTACGGATGGTGGGTCCTAAAAGTTGAAGTAATTTGACTACAACAAAAAGAACTTCAATGAAAATAAAAATGTGGACTAGCTTGTGTCGTCATATGAGATATAGATGCTATAAAAATAACAAACTACAATCCTAAGGGTGATTTATATAAATCAAGTTTGATTTCTTGCTTTCATGTATGAGTTAATTTATTAACATGGCTTTCTACCCCCCCACCCACCACCCCACCCACACACACACTCTCTCTCTCTCAAATGGGGGTGAGAGGAGAAGAAGGATGTTCGTAACTCATGCCTCACCATCCTACCAGACTTTGGTCGTTGCCCAAGACATCCATGACCTAAAAAACTGACGTTGACTGTTTCATAGTCTACATTTTCTCAAGCATTATACCATATATATTGGCCAAAATGTGATGTGTAGATTTTCTCGAATTGTACCGTATTTGGATTCATGTTTGACGTATGAGCAGTTTTACTCAAAATTCAACTACATGTTCAAATTGCCAGGTCGGAAAATTTGAATGAAGAAAATATAGTTTAAATATTGAAATAAGTGTGCATATATATATATGTGTGTGTGTGTGTGTGTGTGTGTGTGTGTGTGTGTGTGTTTTGTGCACTACGATATGTAAAATTGTCATTACCATTTTACGAATGTGGTGGGTCCTAGAATATTGAAGCTAATTCAAAAAAAAAAATGTGCTAGCTTGAGTCATCGTATGAGATAAAATTGCTATACAAATAACAAACTTACAACCTTAAGGTAATTTAAAAAAGATTTATTTTCTTGCTTACACATGTGTGGTCATGTTGATTGCATTGTATATTAGTATGAACTTACTAATAATTATCCCCAATTTTGGCAGCAATGTCCATCTTACCGTTCACATATATTTTATTCAACTTCATTTCACACAAAAATACATTCTACTTTATTAGTGTAAAATAAGAGCTTTATGTGAGCTTTATTGTGAAGTGGCTACCTGAGAGAAGGGCCAAATTTTCAAGGTAACAATTTCGAAACATGGCATACTTCATAAGATGACCATTTAGGTGATATATATGTTGATTATTTCTCGAGTTTGTAATATATGTGGGCTTATGTTGAGTTTTAACCAATTTTGGTCAATTTAAAATTGCATGTTCTTTAAAGTTCGGCACGAGTTTTGGTAGAAAATATGCAGATTTTACCATGGGAGGGTGTTATGCTCCATGCATGACAAAACTACAAAGAAAAGATGAACAATTTGTACAAATGGCGAAGCCGGTGAATTTGAAGCAAATTGAATGCAACCAAAGGAAATTCATTAAAACTAAAAAAAGATGAAGAGTTGACGAGGAAATGGTATGGCGATTTGAAAAGAAAATGAATCACTACATATGTGAATCTGGTCATAATAAACGAAAATGCCAAGTAGAGTTTCCAATTTTGTTCATAAAAATAGATCAAATTTGAACTAGATTTGTGATGTAGATTGGTCATAGAAACCGCTATAAGCCATCGCAATGTACGGAAGTGAATGATTCTAGGCATCCATATTTTAATTATTTCATGTAATGTAATTGAACAAGCTAGATTGGGTATTGCCCCATGAAATTGTACCACACATGCCAACAATAGTAAACCTGATTGCTTCCAAGTACGCCAACATTATGTGGCTTGATTAAATGTGCATTAAACTTAAAATGCCTGTTTATTTTTTTTTAGTAGTCGTATGACAGTGAAGGATCCAGAGTTGCATTAATCGGCGAATTGGGTTACATATTACATAGACTAATTCATGGTAAACATAAAATACATCCAATCCCTCAACATTTTTAGATAAAGGTCTAAGTAGTAAAGATTGGAACATCAATCAGGTCCTTCCCCACCGAAGTAGATGACCACCTCCAACACTACGGCCGTCCTGACAAGAACCATCAGCAAAACGTCTCTTTTAGTCCTTGTACTGAGTACTTTGAAGCCGGAAGCCCCAGACACACCCTTCCTGTTACGGTGATGAAGCAATATAAACATCAAAAGAAGAGGCAGAACAAGATCTCCAACTTAGGGACACTTGGTGGACGCCGAGATATAGGTCGCTAGCTGTGCACGGAGATCCTCTTCTCCTTGCTAATCGCCCTGTCACAAGAAAAACAAATTAATTCAGCATTACTTAAATCCGCATTAGCATCGTCCCAATAAGATTGAGGGTAGTGTTATGTTCACTCACTCCTTATCGATGCGCAAATAGATAGTCAGCTGTTTCGATGATTCATTGCCGCACAGGTACCGCGGCGGCACCGAGAGGAACGAAGTGACATCTCCCAAATAAACTGTGCCCGGAGTCGGGCTGCTCGTCGGCTCTAATACCGCCTTCACCACGTCAAACAAGTGTTCCCCGGTAAGCTTACGCGGCCCCGGCATCGGCGGGCCGTTCGCCCACATCGTCACCCTATACCGGGGCAAGTTGCACGCCGCCGGCCTGACGCACACGAAGGATACAGCGGTGTCCATGCCGCAAGGGTGGATGTGCAAGGCGAACACTGCGCCATCCGTCCCGTAGCCGATGAACTGTCGTTTTGGCGAGCCCGGTGCCGGCACCTTCAGATGAACCAATCCGAAGTCCTCGTCGTACGGGAACCTATCCACAACGGTCAAGTGGGCTTCTCTGAGGTGTAGGATGAACGGTACCTGCGAATCGGCGAATTCGCAGCCGGGGTGCGTGCAGAAGCAAGAGTCGTGCGGGCACGCCATCATGTGCTTGTCTTCCTCGTTGTAAGGGAACTCCCTCCCGCACCAGTCGTTGATGCACTGGATCGTCGGCTTCAGAGGCTGCTTCTTCGGCACAGGCAACTCCATAGTCTAAGATCTGATGAGGGATCGGAAAGGGGCGCGGGGGGTTGTGGCGGCGGCAGCGCGAGCGAGGGGGGAGCAGTGAAAAGCTGAGAACTGAGATGGGAGATTGATGTTTATGGAGATTGATGTTTCTTTATAGAGGGCTCTTCTTTTAACTGGAGCCTCTAGACTGGTGGACACATGACCTGTGCTCACTGAAGTGTGCGACCTCACGCATGGGAACCACACGTAAGTGACAGACCAGTTGGTGTACTCGGGTGATTATTATAATGTATTAGTACTCCATAGTTTCCTATGGATCCAAGGGTAGGAAAGCCAAGTTATCTCATCTACAAGACATTATTTTTTCCATGAAGCCAAGTTAACTCATCAATCAATTGGTATATTTTGGTTATATTCAAACTTTTACTTGAAACTAGTTGGTCATGCCATTCTACTACTCGCTTAAAACTTTTACTGCGGGAAGGGAGGGGGTGATGCTACCCTGAATTTGTGGGACCCAAAAAAAAACTCGGAAATACGAGCGATGCATCAAAAAGAAACACATTCATCCCCCTCCCCCAGTGATTTGACCTAGATTTGAAATCAAGGCACACGTGATTCAAAAAAGGCAATCTAAAAACATGGATTATTCATCATTTTGTATATATATATGGGGAAAATACCAAACATGCCATACCAGTGTTTTAGAGAAAAACCCTCAATTAGATTGGCACCATGTTGGAATTCGTCCAACTAAATTTCCTCCCACATGCATGTGAGCTTCATACCACTACACAAGAACCATGCCAGACTTTTGAATCATGGCCCAATTTTATGTATATATTTGAACTTTTCATCATGCACGCATGAATACTTTGCAAAATATGTGCATTTTGGGTTGTCGCCCGTAAATGTGTTTTTGCTTGTCTACCACCAATCAAGTTTTCATTCGCGGGGAAACATGCATGACAGGATGACCATTTCCAAGGTTTCATGAATTATCTCAATGTGCATCCATATATATACAATTTCTTGGGCTAAATCCGATAAAATGCAAATTTGATACAGTGTGTAGATGAAGTACAGATCAAACTAATAATTTAAAAAATACATGGGTGTGTGACCTGAATGTGTGGATCGAGCCAAGTACATTTTATATAATAATGGCCAAACACATGCACTGCACCCTCCTACTAGAACAAATTAAAACAAGAAGGGCGAGAGCATCATGAGATTGCTCGACGTATCTAAATTTCAAAACAAGCCGAATTAATAAGTTATTGTGGGGCTTGATAGAAAAGATCGAAACAAAGCATGCATAGTCATATCATTTGTGGTTCATAATACCTCTATGGATAATACCAAATAAACATGGCATATATACTCTTCTATTTTTAAGACAAGAACCCTGCATATTTTTTTGCACCATGTGTTTGAGGCCTCGCTTACCCAGAAGTGTGTGTGGGAGCATTGCATGCTACGAGAAAACAATGCCAAACATTTGAATCGCATGACTCATTTTTTGGTAGTGATATATAGGTTTATGGTTTATATACAAGGTTTTGTGTTAGGGTCTAGGGGTTTAATATAATTAGGGTTTAGGGTATATAGAGATTGACATCATCTATTTCATTTCACATTTGTGATGTACAATACTACATACCTAAGTAAAATCGATCATTCTTAGTCACTCAAAAATGAAGCTCGTGGTCGGGAGGTTTTTGGAATTTACATGTTTGAAACCCAATACCACTTCTCTTCATGCTTGACTTCATAATTAATTAAGACAGAGTTTACGGTTAGGGGGTAGATACATGATTTTTCTGGTTTGAATATGTCTAGATCGACCTTTGTAAGTTTATCAACTTGAATGCTTAATGTATAACATAAGATAACTATGTGCTTTGGTTTTTCATTGTTTTTATTTTTATTCCCATTTGAATTTTGGTCAAATCCTAGGTTAATTTGACCAAGAGTTAAACAAGTTTAAAACATGAATATGAAAAAGTAAGCATGTATCCTTCTTAATTAGTCACTCCAAAATGAAGCTCGTGGGAGGTTTTTGAATTTCCATGTTTGAAACCCAATACCACTTCTCTTCATGCTTGACTTCATAAGACAGAGTTTAGGGTTAGGTGGTAGATACATGATTTTTCTGGTTTGAATATGTCTAGATCGACCTTTGTACGTTTATTATCAACTTGAATGCTTACTGTATAACATAAGAAGACAATGTGCTTTGGTTTTTCTTTTTTTTTTTTGATTTTTTTTTGAATTTTTATGCCCATTTGAATCTTGGTCAAATTCTAGGTTTGACCAAGATTTGAACAAGTTTAAATCATGAATATAAAAAATTAAGCATCTATCCTTCTTAGTCACTCCAAAACTCTTGGGAGGGTTTTTGAAATTTCCATGTTTGAAACCAAAAAACCACTTCTCTTCATGCATGCTTGACTTCATAAGACACAGTTTAGGGTTAGGGGTAGATATATACATGATTTTCTGGTTTGAATATGTCTAGACCTTGTTTATCAACTTGAATGCTACTATATATATGACATAAGAATGCTACATCCTTTGTTTTTTCATTCTCTTGATTTTTTTCTGGATTTTTATGCCCATTTGAATCTTTTGGTCAAATCCTAGGTTTGACCACTATTTAAACAAGTTTAAAACAAGAAAATGAAAAGGTAATCATGGATCCTTCTTAGTCACTCTAAAATGAAGCTTTTGGGATGTTCTTGAAATTTCCATGTTTGAAACCCAAAACGACTTCTCTTCATGCTTGACTTCATAAGGCAGAATTTAGGGGTTAGGGGTAGATACATGATTTGTCTAGTTTGAATATGTACAAACATTGTTTATCAACTTGAATGCTTACTATATGACATAAGAAGACTATATGCTTTGAAAATTCAAACATATGGTAAGCATTCTTATGTCGTATAGTAAGCATTCAAGTTGATAAACAAGGTCTAGACATATTCAAACTAGACAAACCAGTATCTACCCCCTAACTCCTAAACTCTGTCTTATGAAGTCTAGCATGAAGAGAAGTGGTTTTGGGTTTCAAACATGGAAATTTCAAAAACCTCCCAAAATCTTCATTTTAGAGTGACTAAGAAGGATACAAGCTTCCCTTTTCATTTTCATGTTTTAAACTTGTTTAAATCTTGGCCAAACCTAGGATTTGACCAAAAGATTCAAATGGGCATAGAAATTCAGAAAAAAATCAAAAGAATGAAAAACCAAAGTACATAGCATTCTTATGTCATATATATAGTAAGCATTCAAGTTGATAAACAAGGTCTAGACATATTCAAACCAGAAAATCATGTATATATCTACCCCTAACCCTAAACTCTGTCTTATGAAGTCAAGCATGCATGAAGAGAAGTGGTTTTTGGTTTCAAACATGGAAATTTCAAAAACCCTCCCTAGAGCTACATTTTGGAGTGACTAAGAAGGATAGATGCTTAATTTTTCATATTCATGATTTAAACTTGTTTAAACCATGATCAAACCTAGGATTTGACCAAGATTCAAATGGGCATAATTTAAAAAAAAATCAAAAAATGAAAAACCAAGGCACATAGTCTTCTTATGTCATATAGTAAGCATTCAATTAAGTTGATAAACAAGGTCTAGACATATTCAAACTAGGAAAATCATGTATCTACCCCCTAACCCTAGCTAAACTATGTCTTATGAAGTCAAGCATGCATGAAGAGAAGTGGATTTTGGTTTCAAACGTTTAAGCCAAAAGCCCCTTTTCAAATATTTCAAACTTATTCAAATTTGGTTCAAATTTGAAAGACATACAAGTTATAGCACACATAGTGCATACATTTTCACACATACTGCACTTGATGCTAACCCTACAGTTTGAGGCCATTTGGATGAGGTCGAAAAAATTCTTGGATTAGAATCGTGTTGTTCGAACCCCGTAGTTGGATTTTTTTTGAACCTTGATCTATAGAACTGGGCAAAACCCTAGTTTAACCTATTTAATTATAGATTTGTATATTGATTTTTCTACAGTACCTTTTTATTATTACTATGCAGCACATGTGTGTTTACCCGTCGAGTGAAACTCGGAGGAAGAGGGATCGCTCGGAAGGAGAGAAGAAGGGAGAGCATTATGGTGTCTCCCCTTTTTCGGGTGATGATGTTGGACTGTGCAGGGTTTGTCAGTGAGCAGGAGGTGCGAGCGAGCGAGCGAGTCGAGCGAGGCCGAGAATGAGAGAGATTTTTTTTATGAGAGGGACAACCGAAGGATCCTGAAGGACCCAGAGACGTCCAGTACGCATCCTGATGCGTCTTCTCTTGACAAAGAAGATGGCTGGGAGTTTGCGTACCTATTGCACGTGACTTGTGCTCACTGAAGTGTGGGACCTCACGCATGGGCACCACACGTAAGTGACAGACCTGTTGGTGTAAAAACTCGATTGATTATTATAGTGCATTAGAACAAAGTTTCCTATGGATTCAAAGGGTAGGAAATCCAAGTTAACTCATTTACATCCATGAAGCAAAGTTAACATATCTATCAGTTGGTACATTTTGGAGTGACTAAGAAGCATCCATGCTTACTTATTCGTTTTCACGTGTTAAACTTGTCTAAATCTTGGTCAAACCAAGGATTTGACCAAGAGTCAAATGGGCAGAAAAATAAAAAAAACAGAAAAATGAAAAACCAAATCAAATAGTTTTCTTATGTCACATAGTAAGCATTAAAGTTGATAAACATGTTGCCAAACTATTTGAAGGGCTATTTTCTAAAACACTAGTATGGCAGTATGGTATTTTCCCTAGCTATGTAGAAAATGATGAACAATCCATGCCTTTTGATTGCCTTTTTTGAACCACCTTTGGCTTGACTTCAAATTTAGGTAGGGCAAAATCATGCGGGGAGGGGACGAGTGTCTCTTTTGGATGCATCGCTCGTATTTGCAAGTTTTTGGGGTCCCACAAATTCAGGGTAGCATCATGCATGCCCCCTTCCCCTACCTTCCCGAGCTGAAAAATGTGTTAGCCAAGTAGTTGAATGGCATGACCAACAAGTTTCAAGTAAAATTTTGAATATAACCAAAATGTACCAATTGATAGATGAGTTAACTTGGCTTCATGGAAAAAATACTATCATGTAAATGAGTTAACTTGGCTTCCCTACCCTTGGAACCATAGGAAACTTTGTACTTATACAATATAATAAGCACCCCAGTTTAAATCATGAATCTGAAAAATTAAGCATCTATCCTTCTTAGTCACTCCAAAATGTAGCTCTTGGGAGGGTTTTTGAAATTTCCATGTTTGAAACCAAAAACCACATATCTTCATGCGTGCTTGACTTCATGAGACAGAGTTTAGGGTTAGGGGTAGATACATGATTTTCCTGGTTTGAATATGTCTAGACCTTGTTTATCAACTTAATTGAATGCTTACTATATGACATAATAAGACCTTGGTTTTTCATTTTTTTCATTTTTTTGAATTGTTATGACCATTTGAATCTTTGTCAAATTCTAGGTTTGACCAAGATTTGAACAAGTTTAAATCATGAATATGAAAAATTAAGCATCTATCCTTCTTAGTCACTCCAAAACTCTTGGGAGGGTTTTTGAAATTTCCATGTTTGAAACCAAAAACCACTTCTCTTCATGCATGCTTGACTTCATAAGACAGAGTTTAGGGTTAGGGGTAGATATATACATGATTTTCTGGTTTGAATATGTCTAGACCTTGTTTATCAACTTGAATGCTTACTATATATATGACATAAGAATGCTATGTCCTTTGTTTTTTCATTCTCTTGATTTTTTTTCTGAATTTTTATGCCCATTTGAATCTTTTGGTCAAATCCTAGGTTTGACCAATATTTAAACAAGTTTAAAATAAGAAAATGAAAAGGTAATCATGGATCCTTCTTAGTCACTCTAAAATGAAGCTTTTGGGATGTTCTTGAAATTTCCATGTTTGAAACCCAAAACGACTTCTTTTCATGCTTGACTTCATAAGACAGAATTTAGGGGTTAGGGGTAGATACATGATTTGTCTAGTTTGAATATGTCTAGACATTGTTTATCAATTTTAATGCTTACTATATGACATAAGAAGACTATGTGCTTTGCTTACTATATGACATAAGAAGACTATGTGATTTGACCAAGATAATTTAAATAAGTTTAAAACATGAAAATGAAAAGGGAAGCTTGTATCCTTCTTAGTCACTCGAAAATGGAAGTTTTTTGGGAGGTTTTTGAAATTTCCATGTTTGAAACCCAAAACCACTTCTCTTCATGCTAGATTTCATAAGACAGAGTTTAGGGGTTAGGGGGTAGATATACATGGTTTGTCTAGTTTGAATATGTCTAGACCTTGTTTATCAAATTGAATGCTTACTAGCTACATGATATAATATAAGAAGACTATGTACTTTGGTTTTTCATTTTCTATTTTTTTATATTTTCTGCCCATTAGAATCTTGGTCAAATCCTAGGTTTGACCATGATTTAAACAAGTTTAAAACATGAATATGAAAAATTAAGCATCTATCATTCTTAAGTCACTCCAAAATGTAACTCTTGGGAGGGTTTTTGAAATTTCCATGTTTGAAACCAAAAACCACTTCTCTTCATGCTTGACTCTCATAAAATCGACCGAGATTAGGGTTAGGGCGTAGATACATGATTTGTCTGGTTTGAATACGTCCAAACATTGTTTATCAACTTGAATGCTTACTATATGACATAAGAAGACTATATGCTTTTAAAATTCAAACATATGGTAAGCATTCTTATGTCATATAGTAAGCATTCAAGTTGATAAACAAGGTTTGGACATATTCAAACAAGACAAATCATGTATCTACCACCTAACCCTAAACTCGGTCAATTTTATGAAAGTCTAGCATGAAGAGAAGTGGTTTTTTGTTTCAACATGGAAATTTCAAAAAACCTCCCAAGAGTTACATTTTGGAGTGACTTAAGAAGGATAGATGCTTAATTTTTCATATTCATGTTTTAAACTTGTTTAAATCATGGTCAGACACCTAGGATTTGACCAAGATTCAAATGGGTAGAAAATTTAAAAAATCAGAAAAATAAAAAACCAAATTATATAGTCTTCTTATGTCATGTAGTAAGCATTCAAGTTGATAAACAAGGTCTAGACATATTCAAACTAGACAAACCAGTATTTGAGTTTTTATACCCATTTGAATCTTGGTCAAATCCTAGGTTTCACCAAGATTTGAATAAGTTTAAAACATGAATATGAAAAGGTGAGCATGTATGCTTCTCAGTCACTCTAAAATGTAGCTCTTGTTGGGAGGGTTTTTGAAATTTCCATGTTTGAAACCAAAAACAACTTCTCTTCCTGCATGCTTGCCTTCATAAGACAGAGTTTAGGGTTAGGGGTAGATATATACATGATTTTATGGTTTGAATATGTCTAGACCTTGTTTATCAACTTGAATAATGCTTACTATATATATGACATAAGAATGCTATGTCCTTTGTTTTTCATTCTTTTGATTTTTTTCTGAATTTTTATGCCCATTTGAATCTTTTGGTCAAATCCTAGGTTTGAACCAGATTTAAACAAGTTTAAAACATGAAAATGAAAAGGGAAGCTTGTATCCTTCTTAGTCACTCTAAAATGAAGTTTTTGGGAGGTTTTTGAAATTTCCATGTTTGAAACCCAAAACCACTTCTCTTCATGCTTGAGTTCATAAGACAGAGTTTAGGGTTAGGTGGTAGATACATGATTTGTATGTTTTGAATATGTCTAGAGACCTTGTTTATGATTACTATATATATGACATAATAAGACCTTGGTTTTTCATATTTTTTTTGATTTTTTGAATTTTGATGCCCATTTGAATCTTGGTCAAATTCTAGGTTTGGCCAAGATTTGAACAAGTTTAAATCATGAATATGAAAAATTAAGCATCTATCCTTCTTAGTCACTCCAAAACTCTTGGGAGGGTTTTTGAAATTTCCATGTTTGAGACCAAAACCACTTCTCTTCATGCACGCTTGACTTCATAAGACAGAGTTTAATTAGGGTTAAGTTAGGGGTAGATATATACATGATTTTCTAGTTTGAATATCTATAGGCCTTGTTTATCAACTTGAATGCTTACTATATATATGACATAAGAATGCTATGTCCTTTGTTTTTTCATTCTCTTGATTTTTTCTGAATTGTTATGCCCATTTGAATCTTTTGGTCAAATCATAGGTTTGACCAATATTTAAACAAGTTTAAAACAAGAAAATGAAAAGGTAATCATGGATCCTTCTTAGTCACTCTAAAATGAAGCTTTTGGGATGTTCTTGAAATTTACATGTTTGAAACCCAAAACGACTTCTCTTCATGCTTGACTTCATAAGACAGAATTTAGCGGTTAGGGGTAGATACATGATTTGTCTAGTTTGAATATGTCTAGACCTTGTTTATCAATTTTAATGCTTACTATATGACATAAGAAGACTATGTGCTTTGCTTACTATATGACATAAGAAGACTATGTGATTTGACCAAGATAATTTAAACAAGTTTAAAACATGAAAATGAAAAGGGAAGCTTGTATCCTTCTTAGTCACTCGAAAATGAAGTTTTTTGGGAGGTTTTTGAAATTTCCATGTTTGAAACCCAAAACCACTTCTCTTCATGCTTGACTTCATAAACATAAAAAGGAAGACTATTTGCTAACGGAGGGAGTAAGCACTCTTGCATCAAAAGTACCAAACGATGCATACCAAAATGATTTTTTAGAGGAATACTAGTTCAGATTATTTAATTTTATATTAGCAGGCCAAAATCGAACCCCGTAGTTGCATTTTCTAAAATTGATCCGTAGTACTGTGCAGAACCCTAGTTTAACTTATTAATAGATTCGTAGGTCGATTTTTTTACGTTTTTATTATTATTACTAGGCAGCACATGTGTTTGCCCGTCCAGTGAACTCTTTCATTTCATTTTTATTTTCCGCAAGGTCGGGAATCGGAGGAAGAGGGATCACACGGGAGGAGACGAAGGGAGAGCAGTCACGGGGCCCCACTTATTTATGGTGTCTACATTTTTTTGGGTGATTTGACTATTGTGCAGGGTTGTCAGTGCGCAGAGGGTGCGAGCGAGCGAGGCCGAGAATGAGAGAGATGTTTTTTTTTGTTGGAGGGACAACCGAACGATCCTGAAGGACCCAGATTTCCAATACGCATCAGAGAGCAGTTTACAGCATGACACAAAATAAATAGGAAATTACGTCTAAATCCCTAAGATTTACATGGTAGACCCCAGGCTGAAAGCAAGAAATGCTATCGGGTCCTTAACAGCCACCGTCCGGATTGATCCTCGTCGCAGCCGGGCACGAACCACTTGGCGTGACCAAATCGCCATGGCTAAAGAGCCTGCACACCATGGCCTCCGAGCTGAGCTAGAAACGCCCTGCCAAAACCGGCAGCCAACGGAGGTGGATAATTGGAGAGAGAGAGAGAGAGAGAGAGTCTTGATGCATCTCGCTTGACAAAGAATATGGCTGGGAGTTTGCTTACCTAGCGTACATGACTTGTGCTCACTGAAGTGTGGGACCTCACGCATGGGAACCACACGTAAGTGACAGACTTGTTGCTCTAATAACTCGCGTGATTATTATACTGTATTAGTACATAGTTTCCTATGGATCCTTCTTAGTCACTCCAAAATGAAGCTTTTGGGAGGTTTTTGAAATTTCCATGTTTGAAACCAAAAACCACTTCTCTTCATGCATGCTTGACTTAATAAGATAGAGTTTAGCTAGGGTTAGGGGTAGATACATGATTTTCCTGGTTTGAATATGTCTAGACCTTGTTTATCAACTTAATTGAATGTTTACTATATGACATAAGAAGACTACGTGCCTTGGTTTTTCATTTTTTTCATTTTTTTTTAAATTTTATGCCCATTTGAATCTTGGTCAAATCCTAGGTTTTTCATTATTTCGATTTTTTTTGAATTTTTATGCCCATTTGAAAGTTTTGGTCAAATCCTAGGTTGGGACCAAGATTTAAACAAGTTTAAAACATGAAAATGAAAATGGAACCTTGTATCCTTCTTAGTCACTCTAAAATGAAGTTTTTGGGAGTGTTTTTGAAATTTCCATTTTTGAAACCCAAAACCACTTCTCTTCATGCTAGACTTCATAAGATAGAGTTTAGGGGTTAGGGGGTAGATACATGGTTTGTCTAGTTTGAATATGTCTAGACCTTGTTTATCAAATTGAATGCTTACTAGCTACATGACATAAGAAGACTATGTACTTTGGTTTTTCATTTTGCTGTTTTTTCATTTTTTGTCCATTTGAATCTTGGTCAAATCCTAGGTTTGACCATGATTTATACAAGTTTAAAACATGAATATGAAAAATTAAGCATCTATCCTTCTTAAGTCACTGCAAAATGTAACTCTTGGGAGGGTTTTTGAAATTTCCATGTTTGAAACCAAAAACCACTTCTCGTCATGCTTGACTTTCATAAAATCGACCGAGATTAGGGTTAGGGGGTAGATACATGATTTGTCTGGTTTGAATATGTCCAAACATTGTTTATGAACTTGAATGCTTACTATATGACATAAGAAGACTATATGCTTTTAAAATTCAAACATATGGTAAGCATTCTTATGTCATATAGTAAGCATTCAAGTTGATAAACAAGGTTTGGACATATTCAAACCAGACAAATCATGTATCTACCACCTAACCCTCAACTAGCTCGGTCGATTTTATGAAAGTCTAGCATGAAGAGAAGTGATTTTTGGTTTCAAACATGGAAATTTCAAAAAAACTCCCAAGAGTTACATTTTGGAGTGACTTAAGAAGGATAGATGCTTAATTTTTCATATTCATGTTTTAAACTTGTTTAAATCATGGTCAAACACCTAGGATTTGACCTAGATTCAAATGGGTAGAAAATTTAAAAAAATCAGAAAAATGAAAAACCAAAGTATATAGTCTTCTTATGTCATGTAGTAAGCATTCAAGTTGATAAACAAGGTCTAGACATATTCAAACTAGACAAACCAGTATCTACCCCCTAACCCCTAAACTCTGTCTTATGAAGTCTAGCATGAAGAGAAGTGGTTTTGGGTTTCAAACATGGAAATTTCAAAAACCTCCCAAAATCTTCATTTTAGAGTGACTAAGAAGGATACAAGCTCCCCTTTTCATTTTCATGTTTTAAAATTGTTTAAATCTTGGCAAAACCTAGGATTTGACCAAAAGATTCAAATGGGCATAGAAATTCAGAAAAAAATCAAAAGAATGAAAAACCAAAGTACATAGCATTCTTATGTCATATATATAGTAAGCATTCAAGTTGATAAACAAGGTCTAGACATATTCAAACCAGAAAATCATGTATATATCTACCCCTAACCCTAAACTCTGTCTTATGAAGTCAAGCATGCATGAAGAGAAGTGGTTTTTGGTTTCAAACATGGAAATTTCAAAAACCCTCCCTAGAGCTACATTTTGGAGTGACTAAGAAGGATAGATGCTTAATTTTTCATATTCATGATTTAAACTTGTTTAAACCATGGTCAAACCTAGGATTTTACCAAGATTCAAATGGGCATAATTTAAAAAAATCAAAAAATGAAAAACCAAGGCACATAGTCTTCTTATGTCATATAGTAAGCATTCAATTAAGTTGATAAACAAGGTCTAGACATATTCAAACCAGGAAAATCATGTATCTACCCCCTAACCCTAGCTAAACTATGTCTTATGAAGTCAAGCATGCATGAAGAGAAGTGGTTTTTGGTTTCAAACGTTTAAGCCAAAAGCCCCTTTTCAAATATTTCAAACTTATTCAAATTTGGTTCAAATTTGAAAGACATACAAGTTATAGCACACATAGTGCATACATTTTCACACATACTGCACTTGATGCTAACCCTATAGTTTGAGGCCATTTGGATGAGGTCGAAAAAATTCTTGGATTAGAATCGTGTTGTTCGAACCCTGTAGTTGGATTTTTTTTGAACCTTGATCTATAGAACTGGGCAAAACCCTAGTTTAACCTATTTAATTATAGATTCGTATATCGATTTTTCTACAGTACCTTTTTATTATTACTATGCAACACATGTGTGTTTGCCCGTCGAGTGAAACTCGGAGGAAGAGGGATCGCTCGGAAGGAGAGAAGAAGGGAGAGCATTATGGTGTCTCCCCTTTTTCGGGTGATGATGTTGACTGTTGTGCAGGGTTTGTCAGTGAGCAGGAGGTGCGAGCGAGCGAGTCGAGCGAGGCCGAGAATGAGAGAGATTTTTTTTTATGAGAGGGACAACCGAAGGATCCTGAAGGACCCAGAGACGTCCAGTACGCATCCTGATGCGTCTTCTCTTGACAAAGAAGATGGCTGGGAGTTTGCGTACCTATTGCACGTGACTTGTGCTCACTGAAGTGTGGGACCTCACGCATGGGCACCACACGTAAGTGACAGACCTGTTGGTGTAAAAACTCGATTGATTATTATAGTGCATTAGAATAAAGTTTCCTATGGATTCAAAGGGTAGGAAATCCAAGTTAACTCATTTACATCCATGAAGCAAAGTTAACATATCTATCAGTTGGTACATTTTGGAGTGACTAAGAAGCATCCATGCTTACTTATTCGTTTTCACGTGTTAAACTTGTCTAAATCTTGGTCAAACCAAGGATTTGACCAAGATTCAAATGGGCAGAAAAAAAAAACAGAAAAAAGGAAAAACCAAATCAAATAGTTTTCTTATGTCACATAGTAAGCATTAAAGTTGATAAACATGTTGCCAAACTATTTGAAGGGCTATTTTCTAAAACACTAGTATGGCAGTATGGTATTTTCCCTAGCTATGTAGAAAATGATGAACAATCCATGCCTTTTGATTGCCTTTTTTGAACCACCTTTGGCTTGACTTCAAATTTAGGTAGGGCAAAATCATGCGGGGAGGGGACGAGTGTTTCTTTTGGATGCATCGCTCGTATTTGCAAGTTTTTGGGGTCCCACAAATTCAGGGTAGCATCATTCATGCCCCCTTCCCCTACCTACCCGAGCTGAAAAATGTGTTAGCCAAGTAGTAGAATGGCATGACCAACAAGTTTCAAGTAAAATTTTGAATATAACCAAAATGTACCAATTGATAGATGAGTTAACTTGGCTTCATGGAAAAAATACTATCATGTAAATGAGTTAACTTGGCTTCCCTACCCTTGGAACCATAGGAAACTTTGTACTTATACAATATAATAAGCACCCCAGTTTAAATCATGAATCTGAAAAATTAAGCATCTATCCTTCTTAGTCACTCCAAAATGTAGCTCTTGGGAGGGTTTTTGAAATTTCCATGTTTGAAACCAAAAAACCACATATCTTCATGCGTGCTTGACTTCATGAGACAGAGTTTAGGGTTAGGGGTAGATACATGATTTTCCTGGTTTGAATATGTCTAGACCTTGTTTATCAACTTAATTGAATGCTTACTATATGACATAATAAGACCTTGGTTTTTCATTTTTTTTCATTTTTTTGAATTGTTATGACCATTTGAATCTTTGTCAAATTCTAGGTTTGACCAAGATTTGAACAAGTTTAAATCATGAATATGAAAAATTAAGCATCTATCCTTCTTAGTCACTCCAAAACTCTTGGGAGGGTTTTTGAAATTTCCATGTTTGAAACCAAAAATCACTTCTCTTCATGCATGCTTGACTTCATAATACAGCGTTTAGGGTTAGGGGTAGATATATACATGATTTTCTGGTTTGAATATGTCTAGACCTTGTTTATCAACTTGAATGCTTACTATATATATGACATAAGAATGCTATGTCCTTTGTTTTTTCATTCTCTTGATTTTTTTTTCTGAATTTTTATGCCCATTTGAATCTTTTGGTCAAATCCTAGGTTTGACCAATATTTAAACAAGTTTAAAATAAGAAAATGAAAAGGTAATCATGGATCCTTCTTAGTCACTCTAAAATGAAGCTTTTGGGATGTTCTTGAAATTTCCATGTTTGAAACCCAAAACGACTTCTTTTCATGCTAGACTTCATATATAAGACAGAATTTAGGGGTTAGGGGTAGATACATGATTTGTCTAGTTTGAATATGTCTAGACATTGTTTATCAATTTTAATGCTTACTATATGACATAAGAAGACTATGTGCTTTGCTTACTATATGACATAAGAAGACTATGTGATTTGACCAAGATAATTTAAATAAGTTTAAAATATGAAAATGAAAAGGGAAGCTTGTATCCTTCTTAGTCACTCGAAAATGGAAGTTTTTTGGGAGGTTTTTGAAATTTCCATGTTTGAAACCCAAAACCACTTCTCTTCATGCTAGACTTCATAAGACAGAGTTTAGGGGTTAGGGGGTAGATATACATGGTTTGTCTAGTTTGAATATGTCTAGACCTTGTTTATCAAATTGAATGCTTACTAGCTACATGACATATAATAAGAAGACTATGTACTTTGGTTTTTCATTTTCTATTTTTTTATATTTTCTGCCCATTAGAATCTTGGTCAAATCCTAGGTTTGACCATGATTTAAACAAGTTTAAAACATGAATATGAAAAATTAAGCATCTATCATTCTTAAGTCACTCCAAAATGTAACTCTTGGGAGGGTTTTTGAAATTTCCATGTTTGAAACCAAAAACCACTTCTCTTCATGCTTGACTCTCATAAAATCGACCGAGATTAGGGTTAGGGCGTAGATACATGATTTGTCTGGTTTGAATACGTCCAAACATTGTTTATCAACTTGAATGCTTACTATATGACATAAGAAGACTATATGCTTTTAAAATTCAAACATATGGTAAGCATTCTTATGTCATATAGTAAGCATTCAAGTTGATAAACAAGGTTTGGACATATTCAAACAAGACAAATCATGTATCTACCACCTAACCCTAAACTCGGTCAATTTTATGAAAGTCTAGCATGAAGAGAAGTGGTTTTTTGTTTCAACATGGAAATTTCAAAAAACCTCCCAAGAGTTACATTTTGGAGTGACTTAAGAAGGATAGATGCTTAATTTTTCATATTCATGTTTTAAACTTGTTTAAATCATGGTCTAACACCTAGGATTTGACCAAGATTCAAATGGGTAGAAAATTTAAAAAAATCAGAAAAATAAAAAACCAAATTATATAGTCTTCTTATGTCATGTAGTAAGCATTCAAGTTGATAAACAAGGTCTAGACATATTCAAACTAGACAAACCAGTATTTGAGTTTTTATACCCATTTGAATCTTGGTCAAATCCTAGGTTTCACCAAGATTTGAATAAGTTTAAAACATGAATATGAAAAGGTGAGCATGTATGCTTCTCAGTCACTCTAAAATGTAGCTCTTGTTGGGAGGGTTTTTGAAATTTCCATGTTTGAAACCAAAAACAACTTCTCTTCTGCAGGCTTGCCTTCATAAGACAGAGTTTAGGGTTAGGGGTAGATATATACATGATTTTATGGTTTGAATATGTCTAGACCTTGTTTATCAACTTGAATAATGCTTACTATATATATGACATAAGAATGCTATGTCCTTTGTTTTTCATTCTTTTGATTTTTTTCTGAATTTTTATGCCCATTTGAATCTTTTGGTCAAATCCTAGGTTTGACCCAGATTTAAACAAGTTTAAAACATGAAAATGAAAAGGGAAGCTTGTATCCTTCTTAGTCACTCTAAAATGAAGTTTTTGGGAGGTTTTTGAAATTTCCATGTTTGAAACCCAAAACCACTTCTCTTCATGCTTGAGTTCATAAGACAGAGTTTAGGGTTAGGTGGTAGATACATGATTTGTATGTTTTGAATATGTCTAGAGACCTTGTTTATGATTACTATATATATGACATAATAAGACCTTGGTTTTTCATATTTTTTTTGATTTTTTGAATTTTGATGCCCATTTGAATCTTGGTCAAATTCTAGGTTTGGCCAAGATTTGAACAAGTTTAAATCATGAATATGAAAAATTAAGCATCTATCCTTCTTAGTCACTCCAAAACTCTTGGGAGGGTTTTTGAAATTTCCATGTTTGAGACCAAAACCACTTCTCTTCATGCATGCTTGACTTCATCAGACAGAGTTTAATTAGGGTTAAGTTAGGGGTAGATATATACATGATTTTCTGGTTTGAATATCTATAGGCCTTGTTTATCAACTTGAATGCTTACTATATATATGACATAAGAATGCTATGTCCTTTGTTTTTTCATTCTCTTGATTTTTTCTGAATTGTTATGCCCATTTGAATCTTTTGGTCAAATCATAGGTTTGACCAATATTTAAACAAGTTTAAAACAAGAAAATGAAAAGTTAATCATGGATCCTTCTTAGTCACTCTAAAATGAAGCTTTTGGGATGTTCTTGAAATTTACATGTTTGAAACCCAAAACGACTTCTCTTCATGCTTGACTTCATAAGACAGAATTTAGCGGTTAGGGGTAGATACATGATTTGTCTAGTTTGAATATGTCTAGACCTTGTTTATCATTTTTATTGCTTACTATATGACATAAGAAGACTATATGTGCTTTGCTTACTATATGACATAAGAAGACTATGTGATTTGACCAAGATAATTTAAACAAGTTTAAAACATGAAAATGAAAAGGAAAGCTTGTATCCTTCTTAGTCACTCGAAAATGAAGTTTTTTGGGAGGTTTTTGAAATTTCCATGTTTGAAACCCAAAACCACTTCT